>NC_063190.1:22348864-22648864 GCF_017589495.1 Alosa alosa | reverse complement strand
ATGAGAGTGATTGTGTGTGTGTGTGTGTGTGTGTGGTGGGGGGTGGAGAGAGAGGAGTGTCCTGTATCAGAGTAAGTAAACAAATACAGGGAGAAGTCACATAATAAACAATGCAGTTAGGCTAACTGAAACCATGGGCGGACTGGCCATCTGGCATACCGGGCATTTTCCCGGTGGGCCGACGCACCTTTTGGGCCGATAGAATAGGCTATATATATTATTTAATTATTTTGGCCAACGATCGGCCCAAACGAAGGACAATCAGCGGCCCATTGGTTACATTTCAATATTGACACTGGACTGATCCAATAACAGCTCACGTCAGGCCCCACCCCTCCCATTTTGGCTCAGAGCCAGGATTCTGTGAGCGCATCAAAAGTTAATCGAAGTTGCCTACACGAAATTGCGGCGGGTGCCGGTAGTGACAGTTGTGCAAAATGAACACCAATGTAGAAGCTTCAATACAATATAGCAAGTAGGCTAGCATATGTCAGCAACATGTTGAAGTTCGTTGAGTTTGAACGAGGATATACAGAGCAAGGGACGGTGAGCAGGTGGTGGAGAGTGCGAGCCTAGTTGAGGCTACATGATAAGAACTCAGTGGTGAAGCAGGTAGGCTGTGACATGCCATGTTGACTATGATGATTATGATGACTTATTAATTGCGATAATGTAATGATATGGTTGCCTAATGATAACATAGTAAAGCCGTGCTGTGATTATGATAACAAATAGCGCAACTTAAATTTTCTAAATGAATGATTTGCAAACCCGGACAGCAAAATAGTGTCAAGTCGACGTTAATTGTTGGTCAGATTGATCAGTTTCCGTCAGACGTCAAAAATTCAACATCGATGGCATGAGTGGTTCTATCTTGGGAGGGTTATCATGGTAAAGAAGGGATAAAAGACTGTAGACTGACGGAAACGTAGGTTACAAAACGTCACGTCATGCACAAGCCAACTAAGCTACAGTATATATATAACCTATAGGCCTAGGCTACTGTCAGACACTAAAGACAATTAGTTCATGTAGCTGTACTGTTCCAAAATGTACCAGCAATGTAGGTAGGAAGTATAGCCTACAGGAATAAAATATTTCCAGCAACAGCCCTGTTTATTTTGTGTTGTTTCAGTTGTCCTACAGTGATAACTGGTATAAATTACATTAATGTCTAAGACAATCTGGGTAATTTAACTCTTTACACATAGGCTTCAGTAATTTTTGGTGCTGCTGTCAATTGTAGCCCATTGAATAATTTGAAATGATACTTTGAATTCAAGCAGAAACTCTTCTTTAATAATTGCTTGTTAGTCTACTTGAATATGGAGATCATATGCTCCATGGCTACCTCTGATCAGTCAGAGTGATAGCCAATGAGGCCTACATCACTTTCAGTGCTCCATGACAGTTGAAAAGATATGCATATTTAAGGGCAATGCAAAGATTTTGTATTTAATTAGGTGTGCCCGACCGATTTGAGGGCCGCTTGGGCCAAATATGCCAGGGCAGATTTTTGGTGCCAGTCCGCCCCTGACTGAAACTATTAAGTAATGGTTAAGCTTTAAAATGGCTCCATTCCATTATGTTAACAGCCTAGCCTAACCTGCCCTTAGACTATTTTATTTGTATGTTACAAACCAGTTTTTCTTGCTACCCAAGCAAATGCAGACGTCAAGTATTACTGAAGTTCTCAATCGTCTCCCTTTGATTTCATTTTATTCACTCTGGAGTGTCACAGTCAGTGGTCTGTCAAAGACTATAGTGAGACTGATCTTAAGGACATCGGCAGTGCTGTCCAGCTCCCAGCCTCTCACCTCATGACATGTCACTGCAATTCAGAGAGCCATGTGGCTGACCTTTCATGTCGACTGAACTGAACACATCTGATGCCTGCCTGTTCTAAAATCCTTGACCTGAGAGCATCCCAGACACAAAACACGCTGTGGGGTTTATGAGACTTCAGAATGGGTTCCGAATAGATGTTTGTGCTGTACTATAAGTTGTGAGTTAAAAGAGTCTGTAAAGAAACATGTCAACTCACCTATTATACGATGTAAGATTTTGTATTTCAAATTATACAAAAATAAAGTACATGCGGGGTTGGAGTTAGCAACAGTTATTCGGTAATGCTAAGTGATGATGTGATACTTCTGGGTCAATCCTGACAGTAATAGTTTCTGTAATAGCTCATCACAAGGACAGCTGATGGCACTGAAAAACTATCCAGTGATTTACCTTCATCTTATATGATGTGCAACCTTGTATACTCTCATGTAGCATTCAATCAGATTGGCTGATTTGCCTGTGTGATTATTTCAAGGATTATGGATCAGTGTACCGCAACCCCCACTGGGTTAACATCAAGAGGTTTTAGATGTCTCATAATTTACTGAGCTATGCCTTAAATTATGAATATAAAAGACATTATTTTTGTTTTAATTCTGTAATGTGTTTGAATAGTGTGTAAATTAGATTACTGAGTCAGCCATTCAAAGCTTTCACTTGCAAGTAGACCTAATGTTGTAGAGGTTCACTGTGTTTTATTACATCAATATACAAATTCTATCCTAGAGCAACTGCATCTAAAAGCCTATCTATAAGAACTATTCAACTAACTATTACATTCTAATACTTTGCCTAATTTCATTGCCCTAAATGCACAGGTTCTTCTTACAAAACCATCCTCCATAGATCTCTTCAGCAACTGACATTCAAACTTAATCGATTCTCTGTTGTGCATAGAGGTCTTTTATTTAGCGAGCTGTTGATAGCATTAGTAAGTCGTGCAGCAGGTGGAGGATGTTGAAGTGGTCTGGTTATGTAAGAACACCACACAGCTCATTCATAGTGCTGAAGATTGTCCTGCATTGTTGGACCTTTTCCACTGTGTTTAGGTGTGATATTCTCCACAGCAAATCATGGAATACATCAATAAACAGTGCAAACAAGAAGCTATTGCATTTGGATATTTTATCAGCAAGAAATTAATTTCTAGCTGTCACAAAGCCACTGTGGTCAACGGACAAAGTACAAAGTTTGAAACCAATTACATACAATAAAGTGTGAACAATTGATTTAATGACTCTTTCAAACTATATTAACATATTAATATAAGAACAGCAGTTTCAAATACCAGTCCGATTGTTATCAGACAACACTTATGTCATCCTTTGTGAATAGCTGTGTGGGTTTCACCAATGGAAATGTATGCTGACTAAGACATCAGTGGCAATAATTTATACTCATCCAATTTCATTTTATGTAAAAATATCGAGTGTTTTCATTGTTTTTATTATTATTTATTGGTCTAAGCAGGTTACATAATTACATGTGTCACAGTCTTTCGTCACAGGTTAGCGGCTGGATATCAGGTAGGCCTGTGAAGCCGGTGTCGATAGTAGCCATGTTACACACAGAGATAATAGTAGCAGAGGAGATTTTCTTTTAATTAGAATGTTTGAAATGAGAAATCTGAAGTGTGTAGGATGCCTGTTTGTCCTAAAGCGCATACCTCTCCATACAGCTTAGATACACCCTGAAATAGTTTTATTTTCTTGTTTACAGGGTCAGCAGAAAAAAACAAACAAATCTGGCACAGAAAAAGAATAAGCATTTACACTAATCTTTGAAAGCAAATTATTTATAAAATATTTTTTTATCATTACCAGTACTGCAGACTAGTCATTGTCCAATGTTATTACATTCCTACAGAACTGATGTCCATTGTATTTGTGCGTTTGTACCAATTTACATTCATACAACTGTGAGGTACCCACCAGCTACCTTGAGAAGCATTGGAAGGTAATATAAACTAACACTACCTTGAGACATCGCCATCATGTATCAAGGTTATGTAGACAGCAGCAGTCTTCAAGAGCTACCAGGATTATGCCATGCAATTGCTTCAGGTCACGGTAGGGTGTTGCAAAAAGCTCACATGGTCCATTAGTCACCTAGAGCACCTGTCATATCGAAGTCTTTTGACACTCTGACTGTTGTGCATACATATGTAACTTTGCCTTAGTAACAGAATGTCCCGCCTAGGGTAGACAACTGAATGACTAGACAGAGGCTGATTTACCAAAATACAAAAATAGATTTTATTTGCAACCACTATTATTTTCAAGGTTGGTTGGGGGTTGATTTTCTCACAATAATTAGACAGTAACAGGCACCCCACACAGACATTCAAACGTTGTAAAGAAAATTAGAAAAAAAGACATTTCCCACCCTAGTGGCAGGCAAGGGAAACAAAACAAAACGGGGCAGCTCTCTACTATAGCCACTGCTGAGGGGCGGATGCGGGTATCAGGCCAACCACAACGACGTGGAGGCATAAGGCGTAGTACCCAGACTGAACACAGGGGAGAGGGGTCTATGGAACTGCAAAACAATTCACACACACTAGAAGAAACTATTCCATAAGCGTTTAAATGGGAAAAATTACTTTTCTACTCACAATGGTGATACACCCCAAAATGGGCACCCAATGAACCCAGTAACTTCTTGATACTATAACTAGTGTAATACACCCCAAAATGGGCAAGCTGATGTATGCACACACACACACTGTGAATAGGCTAATGCAGGGGGAGGGGGATAATTGAAGAGGTCAGGTCTGGATATCACGGACAGGTGACTCGGCCCGCAACACAAAGAGCAGGACAACTATACAGTAGAGCTACACAAAGAAAACCCAAACAAAACATACAATTTTACACAAAACAAAATAACAACCTTTGGGTACACTGTTACAAAGTGGCTAGGGGAAAACAGTGATTGACCGCTTTATGGTGACGTTCGAGGGTGCGGAGAAACGGCACACCTCCTGAAATAGACCAGCACAGAATTACATTAATACATATGTAAAAAGTCCAATAAAGTTATATTCAGAACCTGCACACTGGAAGCATTTCTAAAAACAAACATGCCACTAGTCAGGTATGCGTTCAATACCAAATGAGTAGTTGAATACATAATCAATTACAAGTGACATACAACATTCAAAAGAGCTATTTAAACATAATCATACAAGCAGTAAAACTATTCAGTGAATATAGTGCGCATCTGGGGTGACTAGACAAAGGGTAGGCAACCAACAATACATTCTAAACGAATGCCTACCAGGTTCGAGAACTTAGGATCACCACAGTAAGACAGCCAGGCCGTAGGCTACAGAGATGAGTCGCTACCGGCACAACCGCAGTCGCTAGTTGCAAAACACACGGTTGAGCTGCAACAAAATACAACGTGGAATAAAGCTATGCGTCACTGAATCAGTCACCACGACAGAGGTAAAGCAATACTGCAATACTGGTTGTGATTACCAGGATTAACATCCCGCCAGTGTGAATGTCTGTTTATACTGATAAAATAAGTAACACATACCAAAGACGCGTTGACTGAAACGACACAAAGGATGAGTTCGGAGGGACAGCAACGAGAAAGCAGACACCAAACGCCGACACCAAACAATTCTCCCAGCAAGACAGCACAGGTGAGCTTTCGCGGGGTCATTAATTTAAAAAGACGAATGCCCTACGTCAGGTAAGCCTCGCAGCCAGGTGAAGGCGGAGCATAGGCAGGGATCTTGGGACATGTAGTACGCTTGATCTACCCGTTACATACACCCCAATTTTCAAATGTCACCGTCCCGGTGACAGGACCAACACTAAATCTAATGTGTATTTCGCTCACCACAAGGTCATGCTACCTTAAATTAAGGTCGTCACTCCATCACCAGGGCTTTGGCGGCTAACCTGGTTGATGGCTGTCTGTGGAAGATTAAAAGGGTTAGGGTGGTAGCCAGCGGTGGAACGGGTTGAACGCCTTACTTCTAACCCGAGACGGGGACCTATAACAGTGTGGCTTGGGGGATGGGCCGGATTAGTAATGGGAGGTCCTAACTCTGCTGCTGCATGGGGGAGCTTACTTAATGAAAGTGAGTCGGTTGATGATGAAGGCCCTTCTTCCACCAAGTCCCCTGGCCCCACACTAATGTAGTCCTCTTGGGGTTCTGAACCAGTTTGGGACATGGGATATGTAAGCGTTGGTATCCATTCCGCTACTATACTGCATTCATCCTCGCTGGATCCGTCCTTCTCCCGTCTTAACCTCTGGCGGCACTGGGATGTCTGGGCTGCTGGGGCTGCCCGGAATGGGCTTCAGCTCAGAGCGGTGGAGGTTGTAGCATGGTTCCCGATCTCGCTGTGGCCTAATCTTGTAGACTCGGCCTCCAGTGTCCAGGCATTCCACCACTTCAATGACAGTCGGGTTCCAACAGTCCTGGATCTTGCAGCGCCCTTGAGGGTGGCTTCTTCGGTACACCAACGTGCCTGGGGGTAGTAAGGTGACATCCTCAGAATGGTGACGGGTGCGATAGGCAGCTGCAGCTTCCAACTTATCCTTGGCATTGATGTAAATTGCCGCCAGATGTTGTTGGTGTCTGGTAACCCAGTCCTCCACATCCCCCCTGGTCGGCTCCTCATCCACCCTTCCCAACAAGAAGTCTACTGGTAACCGTGGTTTCTGTCCAAACATGAGTTCGTATGGAGAATGGCGAGTTGATTGGTGTATTGTAGTGTTGTAAGCGAACAAAAGTTCTGGAAGAATACGGGGCCACCTCCTCTTTTTGTCCGGCGGCAACGTCCTCAGCAGATCGTGAAGCGTTCGGTTAAATCATTCGCATTGTCCGTTGCCAGCCGGATGATAGGGGGTGGTCCGAGTCTTTGTAATTCCATAAAGCTGACATAACCGCCTAAGCAACTCGCCTTCAAAATTACGGCCCTGGTCAGAATGTATGCGCTGGGGTACCCCATAAGTATAGAACCATTTCTCTGTGAGAGTCTGTACTACTGTACTGGCCTTCTGATCTGCTGTGGGGTATGCTTGCGCAAACTTAGAAAACACATCAGTGACCACAAGCAGGTTCTCTTGTCCATTGCTGGCTTTCTCAAGCTGTGTAAAGTCAATGGCGATAATTTCTAATGGCTTTGTTGCCATAAGGCTGCCCATGAAAGTGCGGAATTTAGGCTGGACAGCTTTTGCCAATGCACAGCGATCACACTTTGCACACCATGCCTGTATGTCGTCTCTCATCTTTGGCCAATAACATCTCCACGGACAAGGTCAGTGGTCCGTTCTGTTCCCTGATGGCCATGTTTATCGTGTAGAAGGGTGAGAACTTCTGCCTGCAAGGACTTTGGCAAGAGCAACTGAAATACCAACTCACCCTGCGGGGGTAGGTGGGCCTTTCTTTACAGGATGCCATCAATGGCATGTAATCGAGACCACTGCTTGACCAACTTCTTCATAGGGCTCCGGATGTCTTCGGATTCCTGGGCCAATTCTCTACCTGTAGGGGGAGTCCCTCGCTCCCAGTAGCAGCCAAGAGTCTTAAGTAGGGGGTCAGCAGCTTGCAGGGTCAACAGATCAGCACGGCAACGGATGGGGGCAGCATCTATAGCAGACACTAGAGCAGAGTTGGTACCTGCCCTCACTCAATCAGCCACAGACGGCATAGCGATGCCTGAGGTAGCTAGGGCCTGTGATGGAAGTGGCGAAGAGGGCAAACGGGACAGTGCGTCTGCATATGGATTTGGTTGGGAGACCCACCGTTGCTCGATGGCCCCTAGTTTTGCAGTTCTGAGGTAACTTAAGGGATTATTGTCAGTGTACACTGTAAATTTCGTGCCAATCAGATATTCCCTAAATGTTTCTGTCACTGCCCATTTCAGGGCTAGGAATTCAAGCTTCATACTGCTGTAATTTGACATATTCCGTTCCGCTGGCCGCAAACCCCGGCTGGCAAAAGCTATCGGCCTACATTGCCCATCGATCTCTTGTGAGAGGATGGCTCCCAATCCTTTGTGGCTGGCATCAATTTCTACTCGGAAAGGTTGGGTGAAATCGGCAAAGCCCAACACTGGAGCACTCACTAGCCTCGTCTTAAGTTGTTGAAATGCCTGCTCGCAAGTCTCACCCCAATGTTGCTCTAAGGAACCCGGTACCCTGGGGCCAGGTTTCTTTCTGCTCCCTTGTAACTTCCCCACTAAACTATGTAATGGAGCCGCTAAGCCAGCAAACCCCTCCACAAATCGCCGGTAGTAAGAAGCGAAGCCCAAGAAGGACCGAAGCTCGGTAGCATTCCTGGGTCTCCTCCATTCTGATACAGCAGAGATTTTTTCTGGGTCCGTGGCAACACCACGGGCGGAGATGACATGGCCGAGGTACTTTACCTCAGATTGGAAGAAATTACATTTTGTTAACTTAAGCTTAAGGCGATGTTGTTGAAGCCTGCTAAGTACCATTTCTAGTCGTTCCAGGTGTTGATGGAAGGAGGTGGAGAATACCACGATGTCATCTAAATAAAGGAGCAAAGAATGAAAGCTTTTATCGCCAAAAATCCTTTCCATAAGACGTTGAAACGTACTAGGCGCATTGCATAGACTGAAAGGCATCCGATTAAATTCGAAAAGCCCAAAGGGCGTGCAAAACGCGGTCTTGTCTTTGTTCTTTTCAGCCATCGGAACCTGGTTGTATCCACTCGCCAAATCTAAGGTGCTAAACCACTTAGCTCCAGCCAATGCATCGAGGGACTCTTCTATTCTAGGCAAGGGGTATGCATCTTTGCGAGTCTTCACGGTAAGCTGCCGATAATCTACACACATGCGGATACCACCATCCTTCTTTTGCACTACGACGATAGGGGCAGAGTAAGGGCTACAACTAGGTCTAATTACGTTTTGCTCCAATAGTCCCTGGATATGAGACTTCACTAGCTCGTACTGGGAGGGAGGTAGCCGGCGGTATCGTAGACGAATGGGGACATCATCTAATAGGGGAATGGTATGTTGTACTAAAGGGGTGCAGCCCAAATCGGTTTCATCCTGACTGAAGGCATCTTGATACTTTACTAACAAAGCACGGGCCTCCTGCTCCTCTAAGGAGGACAGGGCTGGCCATGACAGTTGGAAGAAGTCAGGCAGAGGTGTACTCTCCACCCCTATGGACTGAATCAAGGCCACTTGTTCATCCTCCTGGCTTTGAAGGTTGAACTGTATTGGACACCTAGAAGGCTGAGTCTGGGCCATGTGAAGTTCACCCAACATGGTCTTGGGCCATAGCCACTTATCCTGACTACCGACATTTACCACTGGCACATTAACTGTTCCATGGGCTACAGGGAGGAAAGCAAAAGGAATGAGCAGGTCGGCGGGTAACCGATTACCCCCAGGGGCCAATGGTTCAAGCAGAGCGGATGACAGGGTAGAACCTAAGCCTTGATGACAGACTGCTGGGACGAACCTCAGGGACCCTGCTGGGATCAAGACCGCTGAACCACGTCGAACTCTAATCGGGCCCACCCTGCCCGAATCCAACATGCGGTCAAAGTGTTGATATTCTGAGAGTGCACGTACCCAGCCCTTGCCTGCTAAACGAACATTGGAGGACTGAAAAAGAGCCTGACCATGCTGAACAAACAGCTCCTGGTAACAGCTGCTTATTACATTCATGCCAAGTAAGCCGGGGATGCGTCGCTTCTGGGCTTGAGTGGTCAAGTCGTGAGTGGCTGTTACCACCAGGATGCCCATCTTTGGGAGGACCTTGCCCAGAATTTGAACTTCCAATTCAACATACCCACGGTACGGTATTTCTAAGCCGTTGGCGCCCCTCAGGGTGAGCCAGCTACATGGTCGTAAAGGTGTCTGAAGGCGGGGCTGCAAGTGCTCCTCAAAGAACTCCTCTGTGATGGTGGTCACCATAGAGCCGGTATCCAAAAGACAAGTTACGGCCAATCCCTCTACTAAGACTTCCACCACTGGACAGTTACCGAGAAGGTTCTGAGATGTTTGCTGATCGTTGCCCAACATGACCCCTTCTGATGCCTGGGCCGTGGCATCAGAGGGCATTAGTTTTCCGACGGTGTTGTGGCAGGCGTGGCTACCCCTTCTGCTGTTGGCAAGCCTCGCAATAATGGAGGCAGCGTGGTCTGACAAACCCTAGCCACATGTCCAGGCTGGTTACAGCGCATACAAATGGGCATGCCGTCTGGCTGGAATCGAGGCTGAAAAGCCGGTGTGCGTGCTCCACTACCCCCTCGCCTAAAAGAGGGATCTAAACGTTGATGGCGAGATGGGGGTGCATGGGTATTGGGCCCTGAACGTCCCAAGGGTGGAGGAGAGTTCAAGCGGTGCATAATGGCATCTAGTTGGGCCTGTTGCCGAATGAGGCACTCTTTTAGTTCACTCAGCTCGGTGGTAGATCTGGCTGACATGATGTTAAGATCAGCGTCACACTCAGTTGTTCCTTGGGCACTGCATGAATAGGCCCGAGGCCTTGGCTTGTTAGTAAGCTCCCCCTCATTAACCCAGCGTAAGGCTTCTTCCCGTATGTCAAGGAAGGAAGCATTAGGGTGAAGGCGCATATGGCGCCGTAGTTCTCGCCTTAACATGTTATCCTTGACATGCTCAGTGAACTGGTCTCTTAGGACAAAATCAGGGTTGGGGAAACATGACGGGGATTTACGCCTAATCATCTCCAGTAAGGACATTAATACATGCGAATACTCACGCAATGACTTGCCCTCTAATTGCCGTCGCTGAAAGAATTGTTGCTGTAAGGTAATGTACGACTGAGTGCACCCGTACACCTCAAGTAAGATAGCAAAGATTTTCTCCGGTTCATCGCGCTCACTGGTTGGTCGAAACTTAACCTCAGCCTTTGCCTCCCCATCTAATAAATCAAATATAAACAGTGTCTTCTCTGAACGAGACATAGGTCGGACTCCTAATGAGCGCCGGGCCTCCTCTATCCACTCCTCCACCCTAAGGGGGTCCTGAGAAGTCTTGCCGGAGAACTTAGGGCACTTTTGCTCTCTAGGCACCAACACATAACGCCCTGTCATAGGAGGGGAGGGGGGTTCTAAACCTGGGGCAGAGGGAGTTGGAACTGCTGGCTCACCTCCAGATTCGTCACCGTTTGAAGGACCTGGATCAACAGGAACTGGCCTCCGGTTCACTGTCTCTCTAAGCTGTTGATTATCTGCTTGGAGTCTTTGTACCGTCTCCATCAGTGTTTTTACCCGCTCTGCCAACTCCTCATTAGACATAGTAACACTGCAAAAAAAAACAACGTGGAATAAAGCTATGCGTCACTGAATCAGTCACCACGACAGAGGTAAAGCAATACTGCAATACTGGTTGTGATTACCAGGATTAACATCCCGCCAGTGTGAATGTCTGTTTATACTGATAAAATAAGTAACACATACCAAAGACACGTTGACTGAAACGACACAAAGGATGAGTTCGGAGGGACAGCAACGAGAAAGCAGACACCAAACGCCGACACCAAACAATTCTCCCAGCAAGACAGCACAGGTGAGCTTTCGCGGGGTCATTAATTTAAAAAGACGAATGCCCTACGTCAGGTAAGCCTCGCAGCCAGGTGAAGGCGGAGCATAGGCAGGGATCTTGGGACATGTAGTACGCTTGATCTACCCGTTACACATAGTTTTCATACCAGTGCAGGGAAAATGCAATTAATTATTGAGTGAGACAGTGATTCACATTCCCTGTTGAAGCAGCATAGGGAAGAAATTAAAGTGGTTGGATTATACAGAAAGTCACTAGTAATATCTGGCAGAGTCTGACATTAATAATGCTTGTGTGAGCAGGGGCTAAATTAATATTTAAACGTTTTGCACTTGACTTAGAGATAGATTTGCAAATAGAAAAGATCTGGAACGCTGAGAGGTATTAGAGATTTTAGTCATTAGACAAAGTCAGCGAAAATTCTCCCATACCAGTCGGTGTGTATCTGTTCAGAGATATCAGAGATAGCACAGTCTAAATACAGAACTGTAACCAAAATATGTGTTCAGTCATGTTACATGTAATATTTTAACCACTCTCTCATGTCATTGGTCTATTTTGATTGTTGCCATCCCATAACTGAATGCTACCTATATTTTTAACCACAAGCCAGAAACAGTCAACAAGGAGAGTGAAGATTACAGCAGACAGCTTTAGAGTAAAAGGTCACTTACAGGTCAACCATCCACTCAAGCAGCATCAGTACCAAACTTGGCTTTACAGATAGTCACCTAAATTACTCTATTGTGGGTGGAGCAAGCTGCCCATTTTTAGAAGCCATTACCCTCAGTGTAGTGTCTTGTTTAGAAAATGGGCCACCATTCATAAGTTATAAGGCTGGGAGAAAACTCCAGGACTTGGGAAGCTGCTATGCTACAAGCTATCTCATTCTTCTCTGTAGTACTTTTACATTGGTGTGATTAGCTGATGATATCACGGTGAATAACTTAAAAGCAGTGATTCTACACTCTGGACTACATGTACTGTATTATGTCTGTGTAATGCAACTGCACACAGTCCAATGTTGTTTTGTGTAATATGTAAGAGAGTAACATTGTGCTAACTTTGTCATTACAGTTTAGATTCACCTTGTAATGTATGCGGGATGTACCAGACTGATTTGCCCTTTTTTGGTTGCATGACCAAGCTTGTATACCAGTGAGTCACTCACAAGTCACTGATTAACTCTTAGACCAGAACGGCTCATCGTGTCAATATTTGCCATGCTTGATATTATGTGGTGTTAAAGCTATTATATCCTAATACGATATTTTGCTTACATGATGTGTTTACCCATTGGAATACAAAATACATACAATGAGATAAACAAGATTCTCACACTGGGAGTTTAAGCCAAAAAAATATTTGAACCATAATAACAACACTGTGCTGATTGAATATGTCAACATTTTAATCGCAGCCAAAGAATGCTACAGCATTGTAGCTTACATTACAAAAATGTTAAGGTGTCCTGTTGTCATTACCACAAATGTTTTATTAAACATTACTGGCAAGACCCTGGCCAAAACTGACCAACAGACGCTGTTCAGTTCAGTTGCACACAGCTGGACACACATACAAGGGTAGGCCTTAGGCAATCAAAGTGCTTGTGCTCTTTAGATTGTTTACTTGTGGAGCAAATGGTCATCTGTGTTCTTTTTTAGCCGTTTCTTGCTCTCTAAAAAGTATGGAAAAGATTTTTCTGTCACTCCTTGTGGTCTCTCTTTTGGTGAATAACTGGTTTACATATGGAGGTAAGCTTGTTTTTGTTTTATTGCTAATGTCTTTTAAAATGAAAGTTGAAACCATGTAAACAGCAACCTGAATAACACAACAAAAGCACAACATGTAAAACATTTGATGTACATAGCAGAGAAGAGTACATATTTTTTGAGGAAAATATTCTTTTGTTCGTTGATGAAAGATCATTTTTCTAAAATCAATTAAATAATAAATAATAACTGATTTTGAAATCTAGTTTTAGAGTTAAATATTCCCAAACTTAGGAGGGATTATATAGTGATATATTTCAATATAGATATAGATGTATCTTATGCGTTTTTATTGAAGAATGTTTGACGAACATGTTGGTGGTGATTTTTTTTTTTAAATTGTTAGTTTTCAGGCTCTGTTCATAGCCTGTTGTTTACCATAGGGCTTCCCGGACTCTGTGAGAAAGCAGTAGTGACCAAGGGTTACCAAACGTTGTCTAAACATTCCAATTGCTTTGTTCAATAGCTGTCTAGCTGACTGACAAGTCAAGCTTAGCCTTACATTTCTTTTTATTACATTACATTTGCCATTTTAACCAAAGTGACTCTTAACATGGTAAACAATTTAAGGTAGAGTACGATAAGTACAAGTTAGTGCATCAGTGAGTGCTATTTCCATACAGTCAAGTAGCTATTTCTAAACATTTCACCAGTCACTTTATTTATTATATAATGTATCTTCAACTTTATAACAATTGTATTGTTATTTAATAATTGTGTTGTTGTTTAACAATTTATACTTCTTATTTATACTTATTTATTTGTAATTTTTCTCTTAGTTTAAAATTGGGAATGTTCCAGAGGTGTTTACCCAACTTATTTTTCTATTGTATGCTGTGGACTGAGAGACATAACAAGAAACAAACTGAATATACTTCTGAACTCAGAGTGAAAGTTCTCCGTTGTTGCTTGCTCCTCTTCCAGCCTCCGTGTTTGTTTCGCCCCAGACGGCGAGCACGGTGCTGCGGAGGCAGCGTAGGTTCAACAGCGGGCACCTGGAGGAGGTGGTGCAGAGGGACAACCTGGAGCGGGAGTGCATCGAGGAGAAGTGCAACTGGGAGGAGGCCAGGGAGGTGTTTGAGGACAATGCCAAAACGGTACACCACCTGTGTGTGTGTGTGTGTGTGTGTGTGTGTGTGTCTATCTGTGTGTGTCTGTCTGTCTGTGTGTGTTTGTGTGTGTGGGTTGGGGGGATACTTTTTTTAGGGAATACCTTTGTTAAACAGTCTGTCAAAAGCATGACAGTAGGCAACTATGTGATATATCTCATAGCAAAAAATAGTTGTCCTGACAGTCAGTGTTCCACAATACAGCTGTGTCTTATTCCCATAATGAAATGGTCCTGATAGCTTCTATGTAAGGGATAATGTATAGAACGCCGGTCATTATTGGGAAAATAAGTCCCAACAGGGCAAACCGGACCCCGTCGCGCAGCGGAGGGGTTTTGTTCCGCCCTGAAGGGACTTATTTTCCCAATAATGACCGGCATTCTATACAGTATCCCGCTTATTACACGGCTACTTGCCAAAACAAAATAATAAACTCCTTACGATATGACTTTAGCCTACATAGCCTATAGCCTACATAGCCTATTTGTTACTGTTCATCGTGGCATTTGCTAAAACAAATAGTTCGCAACAACACACGCTGAACTTAAATCAAACATTCTTTAGAACACAACTGATCAACCGTCTGCTTTCACTTTTGAATGAAGTTCCAGTCCTTGCGTAGTGATATGAAATACCTGAATTAGAAGCACAAACTCCTTGCCATTGACAGCGGTCATAATTTTTTTCAGAGGTCCTTTCCCAAGAAATAGTGACCGCTAGAAATTTGGGAAATCCCATTCAAGTCAATGGAGCGTTCTACTTGCCTTGTGAAGAGCCGTGTAATAAAGTTTTATAATAAAATAGCATAACAACCTCTGTCACATGCTACTAAGCTGCCATAGTGTCATCTGAGACCTGTTATCACTGGTTCTGGGGACATGACACTCTTTTACTATTGCATCTCCTTCTGTAGATGGAGTTCTGGGCTGGTTATATAGGTAAGACACCCACCACATTCAAACATATATCACTGTACAAAATATCTGAAAAACATCTTGCAAAGCATCAATAGTGTAAGCTTTCTTCTCTTCTCCCATTCAACTTTTAGTACTGATTATTATAATCCGAGGAATGTATTGCTGTTCATACTCATTCATACTGGGGTTGTTGTAATAAGCAGGCTGATATTATTTACCATAGATGGGGATCAGTGTGAGTCCTCTCCTTGTCAGAACAGAGGAACGTGTGAGGATGGAATGGGTTCCTATGTGTGCTGGTGTCCCACTGGCTTTGGTGGAAAGAACTGTGAGATAGGTGAGTGAATCCTGTCTCTTGTGTCTGGGTAAACTTGGCAGAAGACAGAATAAACGGCCCCAGCTGTGGCGCAACTGGCTGGGGCACCTGCACCGTACGCCGGCGACCCGGGTTCGATTCCCGCCCCGTGGTCCTTTCCGGATCCCACCCCTGCTCTCTCTCCCATTCACTTCCTGTCACTCTCCACTGTCTTATAATTAAAGGCATAAAAGTCCTCTCCCTGTCCAAAAAAAAAAAAAAAAAAAAAAGAAGACAGAATAAACCTTGGTAACTGATTAGTGTTATTTCCCCCAAAACTTGAACAGACAGGGTGTAAAAAAGAGCTACAGTATATAATGTGGACCCCTGCGCTCGATGGTGTTTTATGCCCCCAACGTCGTCTTCCAGGCAGCGCTGCCACCGTCGACTTAAAGGGGAACTTGGCAACTATTTCAACTTAATAAACCCGTTTAGAAATCATTTGGATGGTTAAATGACCTGTTCGGTGAAAATGGTGACTTTCCCCTGCGCGCCTAGCGCCCCCAGGCGAGGAAAACCAACCTTGCAACATTGAGACTACCGTCCCGAAAGAGAAGTGAGAAACAAGAAACTTCGTTTTAAATCGTGTTTCTTACCTTGTAACATCCACATAGTTCTGCCAAACTTATGCTAACAGTTCGCTAGCTTGTAAACAAATCCATGTGCTTTATCATTACCTTTTCACACACTTTGAAATAGCATAATGTGCAATTTCTCCAGCAGAGGGGGAAATCCTGCCAAGTTTCCCTTTAAAGGCACCTTATCCTAAACCTAACCCTAACCCTAACCCTAACCTATGCCTAACCATAGCACCTTCCAGGCAGCACTGCCTTGAAGACAACGTTGGGGGCATAAAACACCAAGAAACGTAATGGAAGGAGGTTCAGGGTTTTCATTTAAAACATTGCTTGTTTGTTAAGCTTCTAGATTGTTCTATGGACTGGCTGTTCTTTTTCTGTATTGTGATGTATATTGACTACCATTTCACTATATGGCTCATGCTGTGTTGGACAAATATGAATAACAAACAATTTCATGCCAAGAATTTAATCTCCTACTGTATTTCAGCATGATATTGGAATTAGTCTCTCTGTTCCCCCTGTTCCTCTCATTAAGAGATTGCTCGTCAGTGTGCCGTGGATAACGGCGGCTGCATGCATTTCTGCCTTGAAGATAAAAAACGGGGTGCCACATGTGCATGTGCCCCAGGATACCGGCGGGGGGCAGACAAGATGACCTGCGAACCACTAAGTACTCACATCTCCATCTCTCTCTCTCTCTATCTATCTATCTCTCTCTCTCACACACACACACACATTGTAATGACCAATGATTTGAGCATAGGCTTAACCTGTGTAGCAGAATCAGTTGTACTGAAACACTGTATGTTCCTAACACCTTTCATATCCTTCTCACACATTTATTTGTTTACACTCACTGATCACTGTTAGGTCACATCTGTAAAGCTTTACCCAGTGATGGCATTCAATGTTACCAGCTCAAGTTTCCTTATCTGTTATCTTATTGGCCTGTTTTTATTGTTATCATTTTGATGATAAGTGATGCTAACAGCAATTGAACAGAACTGAGCTTGATTGTAGCCCTCAGCCATGCCAAAGACGAAACTGATGAATTATGGCAAATGGGCTATCCATCAGCTCATATTTCATGATCACATTTGACTGTAGCCTGAGCAAGTGAAATGAATAAAGGCCACTCATAGTGACTGTTTGCCGAACACCAGCTAACAATAGCTTCACTGATTTTCCTCTCCAAGGCACAACGCCCAAGGGTGAGAAAATAAACAGCTGATAACAAGTTTATTTGTTTGTTTGTTTTTGTCAGGTCAATACTCCTGTGGTCGGATTGGCAAAACCATAAAGGACAAAGAATCCGGAAGATCTGTCACAGACGCGGAAACAGTTAACCTGAATGACATGTTATTCAACGCCCACCTGAACATGTCGGATCAAACCTCCTCTGAGAACAACACCCTTGACCTCACCAACAGCACAGCCAGTCCAGAGTCACTAGAGGTTAACAGCACCCAGCAGCCAGCAGTAAACAATTGGACAATTCCTCTCTGGCATTTCTACCCGACCCTGAGAACAATCATCCCTGAATCATCCATAGACGAGCGAATCGTCGGCGGAGATGAGGCCACTCGAGGAGAGATTCCATGGCAGGTATGAGGCCAGACAAGCAGATGACTATCATTTGGGGGCTGCAGTAGCGTAGTGGTAGCTCCTTAGCTGGCCTAGTGTGCAGTTGTCAGAAAAGTTGTGGGTCCAATTCCTGGCATCCACTGTTGTGCTCTTGAGCAAGGCACTTAACCCCAAGTTACCCTTGTAATATAATTGACATATGTGCGTCGCTTTGGATGGAAGTGTCTGCTAAATTAATAAATGTAAATGTCAGGAATAACTGACTTAGTTTGAACCAGAGTGGATTCAGCTTGGCAGGGCTTTGGTAGCACAAGGTGTAGAGTGAAGCCAAACCAAACCAGGATTGTTATGCTTGTGTACTGTTTCCAGACTGGGATGTGAATACCTTAATCAGGCTTGTAAATGTACTTAAAAAATACTCATAACTTATATCTTTGTAGAATAGCTCAATATGTCTAATACCAATCTTGTAATTTCTCCTTAACTCAAATAATCCAAGGTGGCTATATTCAACAAAACCACCAATGTAATGTTCTGTGGAGGCTCACTACTGAGTGAAGTCTGGGTCATCACAGCAGCCCACTGTAGAGCTGAGAGCCAGGGACCTTTGTTCATCCGAGTAGGTGAGTGGACAAATACGCAGCAATTCCAGTTCATAACATACACAAATAGGTGTATTATTGACCCAAACATTGAGGCAGACTATTGAGACATCACTTGTTGGAAGGTTCATGATTCATGGTGTTTGCAGGCGATACCTCTTAACAAACATCTTAACTCTACCAGGGGAACATGACAAGCGCGTGACTGAAAAAAGCGAGCGTGACCACGAGGTGGACGACGTCATCCTCCACCCTAGTTACAATGCCAAGAAGAGCCTCTACAACCACGACATCGCCCTGCTCCACCTTCGGGATCCCGTCATCTTCTCCGACTACATCATCCCCATCTGCCTGGGGACCAAGGACTTCACCGAGTTCCTCCTGAGAGACGGCTCCATGGCCCTGGTGAGCGGTTGGGGCCGGACGTTCTTCAACCGCCACGTGTCGCACACACTGCAGAAGGTCGAGGTACCCTACGTGGACCGGACTGAGTGTAAGCGCAGCAGCAATGACCCTGTGTCCCGCTTCATGTTCTGCGCCGGCTACAAGACCCTGAAGAAGGACGCGTGCCAAGGGGACAGCGGCGGACCACACGCCACCAAGTACAAGGACACCTGGTTCCTCACGGGCATCGTCAGCTGGGGCGAGGAGTGCGCCAAGGACGGCAAGTACGGCATCTACACACGCATCTCCAAGTACTTCCACTGGATCTCCAACGTCACAGGCTTGACTCTCGCGCACACAAAATGACCAAGGACCCAAAACAAATGAAAACATGTCATAAAGGGGAATGCAAAATGTCTTACGCTTGTCTCAATCTATACAATGACAGCGCTCTAGTTAAAGAAATGTGCTGTGTCTTCAGGTAAACAACATGCAGCATCAAAGGTTGTGAAGGATGCATCGAAAAAAAATGTAAGCTTTCTAAGCATTCCATAGAGACTGATGATATTTATTTAATTCAAAATAATTCACTCAAGAGTAAAATAAAGAAAGAAATAAATAAAGATGTCCTCTCAAAATACTTTGTTGCTGTGTTAATATATTTCTTTTTGATATTTTTGGATATTCACATGAGAACTCTAATTTACATAACTGAAAATACATTTCTCTAATACAAACAACACATTGGCATTTGCTGTTCTTAGGTCTGTGCAGAAACTCTCCTGTACTACAATAGCCATAGCATACATTTTAAATGACTTTATGCAAGGAATTCATTGCTCCTCAAAACCAATAATATGACCTTTCATTGGTGTACAACAGAACTGTGTCCAATCAACCGGTCACAATATCGGTTTTGAATGTGATGGAAGCTTCTGAATTGTGTTAAGGCTTTGGCAAAGCTTAAAACCTACCGAAATCAAAGTGCAGTGCAAAATGAAGCAAGCATGGAGTGTGCAGCAAGAGAAACACCCCATGGTTAAGATTGCATCATGCGGCATTGTGAGTGGAAGCTGAATAAAGCGCAACCATAGTTACTGAGTGATGGCCATATTTTGAAGACCCCACTATGTCCACAAATAAAAACAATCATGTGCTCTTTAAACTAGGCAGCTATCATGTCATGAAACAACAGCCTCATAAAAATGGAGGGTTAGAGGGAATCATGGGATTTTGAGTTTTTGGCACATACAGTATATACTCAGGTAGATGGTATGCAAATGTGCTGTGTACACTATAACACATATCCGAGACCCTCCCATAAATACATTCTGTACATACAGTAAGAAAATAGCTGTACATGAACAATCTCTGCGAGAGACCCGTCTCATCTGAAATTGCTGAAAACCCTCAACCATGACTCGCATGAAGAGGCCTACCTCTGGACACCGTCGGGAGGTGGGGTCCAAGGTTGCTTGATTACCATGGAAACCGAGACTGCGGTGTGAATAACACTGGGCACTGTGTGGTAATGAGAAAAGGCCTGATGCCAACCAATCAGGCTCTCTGTAGGTCAGGAGGAATACTGGCCTGTGTTTCACATTGTGCTTGACAGGTTTGTTTTGAACTCCACTGTATTGACACTGGTGGATCCTTGTGAAAGATACTGATCTTGGAACTGTAGAGAGTCTATGCCTGTCCTTCAGTCCAATCCCCAAACCCCCTTCTGTCAGACAGGGTTGCAGCCTGTCTGTAACATATGTAGTTACTCCTGCATCGCGCATGTCCTGTCTCTTAAGAGATGGCTGGTGGAGACTGTGAGACTGAGACAGTAAGATTGAGGACGGAGGAATGCTGGGGTCTTTGTGCGGAATGCTGAGGATCTCTGGAGTGCGGCCTGAGGAAAAGTGATGGGGGCTCCTGTGGTCTCACAAGGGGCTTCTTCAGGAGCTGAGCTTCCTGGTCTTAATGCTTACCATATCTGCAACACAACATTGTCAACATTGTGTCAGGAACCAAACCTTTTCATAAGGCATTAGGTTTTAAATGGTAGTTAACTTCCATAGTACTCCTGACGTAGTGCTATGTGCTACAAATGGATGGCTGTAGCCTTTGGGGACAGGCACGCAAACTCACCACTCTCACCAAAACTCACCGCCCTGGCGGGTGAAATAACCGGTCTCTCCCAGAATCCTGACCAGGCTGTCGGATGGAACTCGGCCCTCCTCCCCCCGAGTGATGTTCCTCACTAGCCTGAGATATCACAAAGCACAGCGCAACACTGTCACTGGTTGTAACGGATCAAATTTTAACATCACCTCCATTTCAGCACCACATTGTTGTCGCCATTTTCTACATTTTGCGATGACTCAGTCGTGTCAATGGGAAGTGCAAGTAGCCTACCACAGGCCCGCTCCATCCTCCTCCACCAGCTGAAGGACATCTCCGCATTTGATCACCAGGTCCTCTGGTTCTCTCTGATGGCCGTCCACCACCGCCCTGTACCGCCCAGGGACCTGTGTGTGTGAGAGTGTGTGTGAGCATGTGTGTGTGTGTGTGTGTGGGGCGGGGGATCAGTTATCCACTCACAGCAAAACACAAAATCAACATCCGTAATTTCTTACAGGGAGGGGGGCACGTCAGGTCAGAGCTCCACCAGAGCGTATCACTGCGACTTCCTCTCCCCGCTCACACCCCCCCCTACGACCTAAAAATGACTATTCATCTAAACAATGGAGCGCTGCTGTGTCGGATTCATTTGTTATGCATGGGTTGATCAAGCAGGTTAGATAACGGCAGAACGTGAAATCACAGATATTTCAGCAGTGTTTGTAGCCCATGTTAGGAAAAACAAATGGCAGCTTCTCAATAAGGGCAGTGTAAAAGCTAACAACATTTAAGAGAGCAGGTAGTGTTGTAATTATGTATAGCTGCATTTATGTAGTGAAGGGACTTTCTACTCAGGTAAAGTGGGAGTTCCCATCTCTGTCTCTTTGATTGGACAAATTGAAATGTTCTGTTTTTTTTTTTTTTTTTGTTGCATTATTTGCATTATTTTCGTACTTTTCCTTAGAAATTCTGTTTTCCATTTTTTACAAAATCAAAGACAAACCTCAAACTGAATCTTAAATCATCAACAAATCATGAGTTTTCAACCACTACATGGCAGTTTACACAATTTAGAGAACCACTTAATAAACAGGTAGAGTGCATTACAGGTATTCATAGCGAGGAATTCATACAGACCTTCAGTGATGTAAGGTCCGTCTAGTGCCAAGGAGCTGGCTTCCCTGGATCAAGGGCTGCTCACTGCTCCAGGTGTGTATGTGTGCTATAGTGTGTGTATGTATGTATGTGTGTGTGTGTGTGTGTGTGTGTGTGTGTCTGTCTGTCTTTGTGTATGTGTGTGCACTAATCCCAGATAGATTAAACGCAGAGGACAAATAAAGTAACTTATTGCAAACACAAGCTCACCAGCAAAGTGGCCTCCTCTTCCTCATCGGACTCGGACAGGTTGGACAGGTCAGTGGTCCAGTCCTCCAGGCCCTCACAGAAGTCTGCTGAGTTGGAGGTACCATGCCAGCCTGCAAGTACAGTCAGTGCAGCACAGATCATGACTCATACAAAAAAAAAATGTAATCTTTACTTGAATAGTCTGCTCACAGAGATTTAAACGATCATCTATAAACATTTAAGTTCGGTATGTAAAATTGTTGTACTAAACATCAATATAACCAAATCAAAAACCCCTCCCTTTAACCGTAACCATAAATTGTAGTTAACAGCGTGTCAACAGATAGTTTGATGATAATCTGAGCATCTGTTGATAATCTGTAGCGTCTGTGGACGGACTTTCCAAAAAAGTGTGACCAAAAATACGTATGACTCTCTTGAGAGTATATCAGTGTGACGAGCCAGGGAAATAATTATTCACTTATCAGTTTGACTGGATCTACCCTCCTGTTCCATTGAAATGCAACACAACATGATATACTCATGTGAAAACTGCAGAGCATCTGTACTTATTTCCTCAACATTCCTTTAACCTCTACTACTGCAACGTTCTGCCACAGCAGGTACCCAGGGCTGTGGGTGCTCTCGTGTTCCACACGGCACTCACTGCGACGGTTCTGCTGCCGCCGGGGAGAGAAGATGACCGGGTCCGTCAGAACTGGGCTGGTGCGGCCCGACTCAGTCTCCTCGGAGCTGACCGACGCCCCCTGCAGCTTGCTGTGAGGAGGCACATCAAAACAAGCTGAGCAGCCTGTGATCTGTGTGGGGCTCCAGGGCATGCACACCGACACACGTGCCAGACTGACCCCCGCCCGGTCAGGTGATGGGTAATGATGATCATGGTGGAGGGGGAGGAGAGATAGGGGTGGGCAGAACAGAAACACAACACCAAACACAGTCATGAAACAAGCATGGAGCCCTGTAGCACTGTACAACCAAAGACTAATAGGATTGTTAAATGAGGTTGAGAGATACTTTAGTGGTTAATGCACAGTGACTTTAGGTTACCATGGTTTGAGAGAAACATCAAATGATAATGTCCCGATACCTCATGCTCTATTTTAATGCAAAGTATGCTATAACACCAAGTGGAGCAAAAATGTGCATATAACAGGGTTCCTCCATGGCAGTTTTGTTATTCCATGCTATTTTAAGCATTGCACACAGTTGTTTAATTTCTTACATACATATTTTTTGTCAGTAAACTTGCCTAAAACGTGGAGTTCATCAGTAATTAAAAGATTAGAAAATGCCTTTCATTCTATCAGCAGACAAGCTCACACAGTAGCTGGCACGTAGAAGCTCAAGAAGCAATGAGGCAACTAATCAACAAATCCTGCACACAATATTGCAAAGCATATTCGACTGCTATTCCAATAGAGTTATTTTGCCATTTCTAATTCAATTCTAAGGTTGGTTGTTGTGAAACGTAGCATCTCCAAATGAACTGGGTTGATCTCATATTCATTTGTGACACAGCAGCTAGCACATGCTTGAGCACACAACAGCATGACATTCCACCTGCTCAGGGCAGAAGACATGTCGAGAAAAAATAGAACACAGAAAAAATACACTGAAAAATCATCTAAAATCTTGTCTCAAATCTTGTCTCAAAAGTGAGTGGATCGGGGAAGCTGTGGCGTTAGAGGTCCGTACCACATTACCACATAACTGCCCACTAAGACCGAGATTTGAATCCGATCCGTGGTCATTTTACAATCCCACCCTATCTCTCTCTCTCTCTCACCCACTTCCTGTCGCTCTTCACTGTCCTATTTGAATGAAAGCAAAAAGGCCCAAAATATACTTTAAAAAGTGATTGCATAATTCTATAGCTTCCATCAAGAAAATGAGCTAAATACAGAACAAAGTAGCTGACAAAGCTTACATAAGAAATGATGAAGCATAATATTCTTCACTGTCACAAAGGTCTCCAGTTTTGAAAGTTTCCCAGCTCTTGAAAAAATAGTTTTGCATAAAACCAATCTAAATGCAATGCATTTGCTAATTCTGTGATACTGACCACCTGCGTTCTGTTCCAATTGAAGAGTGTCCTCTTTGTAATCACCAAAAAACACTCTGCTCTGACCTCTGAGTCACTGCCCAAAACCAAAATGACTTGTTTTCAGACACTAATAAAATTCATGCAAACTGAGCATGAGAGACACACCATGTGAATGTCAACAACATTTCAATAATTAAATCTAACCCTTCATGCATCCAGAGGGCAATGAATTCTCTACTCACAATTCACTGTTGAAACTGTTGAAAAGTGAAGAAACTAAAGCAAGTATACTGACTACTGATTGAAGATATCTAAACTTCATATGACATCTTCATACCATTAAATAACAGTCTTTCACATGGCTTGGAGTCAAAATAATTCCTTCAATACGACACAGCAAATGAAAAATCAAAAAAGTGTTTCACTATTTCCCGCTGTTGTTCTCCTTCACCACTTGATTAAAGCATACCCTCAATGGCACTCAGCCTCATCAGTAGAGGACAAACACACCGTATGCCCACAACAATAATCACAATATGCACATCACATCACAAGCCATACAAACACACACACACACACACAAACCAGCACAAACAATGACACACTACATCTGTTTGTAGAACATGTTAGCACTTGCATGTCTTGATATCGATAATGTGAAATCAGTGAATCTTGGTTCCTTTTTTTTCTGAAAGTGAATGTCTTCATTCATGTCCTCACCTTACCCTGATATCAACAGACTTTTTCTCACCAATCAGTTAATTAAGGAATAAGCCCCGAGAGGCCATAGGTTACACTGATTACAGAACAGCTAAGTGGCGTTGTTAGGCACGACGGAGCACTATTCTAAAATCAATCTCAAGTGGCTTATTGCTTTTCTAAAACGGTTACTACATATATCTGGCAAAATTTCATAAAATAAAGGCACAGCAACGGAAAATGTAACGATTTAATCATAGATAATCAATCTATAATATAATAGCGCAGTAATATAGAACGAAATGTGGTCAATGTGTATGTTTGTGCTGGATTTTACAACGACATCCAACACGATTCAGCCTATTTTAATCAAGGACCAGAACTATCTGTTTTAGAGAGCTGACAATTAACAGTATTGCCATTTAGTCATATTGTGTAACTTCTGCCTCCTACCAAACCTAGACACATGGAACCTACCTAGAGCATTGGAGCAGGCTACTGCATGGCCATATTGGATACACAATATTGGAACACATGGAGATTTGCAAGCCAATGACATGGTCTACTAGACGTGTGTGTGAGAGGAATTCTGGTCGCCAGAATTCCTGCTGTTAGCATGCAGCACATGAGTCAACGCCACTACGAGATCATGCAGACAAGTCGAGGCCGGAGGAGAGAATCACCTGTCTACTACCCCCTCCGCAACCACGCAGGTGTGACCTTCATCTGAGGACGACAGGAAATGAAGGGGAGAGAGAGTCGGAAAGCAACATCAACATTTTTTAAAACAATGTGAACAGAGTAATGGGGAAAAAGGAATAACTGAATGATTGAATCCTGCATGCACAGCATCACAGGGACGTCACTGTAAGACATCAAAAGCTCAAACAAATTCAGCTTCATCACATGAAATAATAATAAAATCATAGTGAAAGCCACAGAACACACCCAAAGTGGACATTGACAGACAGTGAGCCACAAAGTAGGAACCTTGAGCAAGCCTCTGATTGGTGAGGATCTTCCTGATCTCGGTCAGCCAGGACATCTTCACCTCCACCGACGGGGCCTGAGACGCACACACACACACACACACACACACACACACACACACACACAAGCAAAACGACACACACACAAAAAAACACACACACACACACACACACACACACACACACACACACACACACACACACACACACACACACACACAAATGCAAAAACACACACACACACACACACACACACACACCACCTGTCATTGAGTGGTGAGTGTAGCAGGATGGGAAGACACACGTCTGATGAACACAAATGATCTGATCTGCTGTCAACACAGTTTAAATTTCACAAACCCATACAGACTCTGCCTTTGTAGAGTAACAGATGTGGAATGATTATATAATAATATATCTACATAAATAGTTAAAGGGCAGTCACTGTATGGCTCTGTGTGAGTGAGTAAGTGAATGTGAAATACTCTTTGTAGACCCAGCTTTGCCTTCGTATGGCATGTGGTGCAATCATGTTGTGAGGGAATGAACGATTTAGCTACCTGGATTAAATAGACCTCTTCTCGGCCACTGTACCACAGCTCAAACTTCTTGATGTCTCCTTTGATGTTCTCTGTGATGCCAACAGCGCTCATCTACAAAAATGGCACAACAACACACACAGACGAGTTCAATTTGGTTTGCCTGATATCACCTTACTTGGTGGTTATAACAATTACAGAAAAAGTCCCACAAATGAAAAAAAATAAGGATTTGTTACAATTAACTTGCAAATCATATATAATCTCTCTTCTAATCACCAACTAAAGATCTAATGTTTATAAGAAAAAAAATGAGATGCCCACTGAATGCCATATGTAAATTATATAATGTCTAATACAGTAGTAATACTACGAGTGAAGTTTAAAGAGATCGAGGTAAACACAAGTCCTTGAGAAAGTGAACACAGAGGTCGTCTAAGACAGCGATCGGTTAGTCACAGCACCCGCAGGCAATGTTTGAAGCTGTAGGAGGACGTGCGCTCGTTGCCCTCGCCGTTCTCCTCACGCTTCTTGCAGAAGAGCAGCGCGTGCTCGTGCAGGAACAGGTGGCGCTGCATGGGCTTGAAGCGGGCCAGGTCCTTCATGCGCGTGGAGCCCTTCTTGTGGCTGATCCACACGTTGAAGGAGCCCTGCATGAGAACACGGCCCAGGTCGCTCAGATCGCCCTGGGAAGGGGGAGAGAAAGACATCAGCCTGGCCCCCTGCTGGTATGGTTAAGCATTGCGCTTGGTGATAAGTGAAAATCATGAAATTACAAAGTCATAATCATATGGAATCAATGTGTTGAGTGTATTGTTCCCTGTGTTATAACGTATAGTTCTGGGTTAAAGATGGGGACAGTACAATCTGTGCAATCTTATTCCAGATTCTCTACATGATACAAAAGCTCTCTCATATCCTGCCAATCATCTCTCTTATATCCTGACTTTACCTCATAACCTGTGATGGCGATTTGGTGCATGGAGTCATTGACTGACTTGAGGAGATCCAACATAGCGTTTAGCGCCCCCTGCAGTTCGCTGGCATGGTCAGAGTTGGCACTGTGCTTCAGGAGCTCCTGCGCATGTCAGAGATAGAGGGCCAAGAACACGGATGCACTGTGAGACATGTATGAACGGAGACCATCTCAAAGGGTTACAAAAAAACACGCACACAAGGGAGCTGTAGAATGGTGTTTCGTTGTTTGTGTTTAAAATTGTAACCATTTGTTACCCTTGTTTAAAATGCCATCCACATGACACATTTGTTTCAGAGAGCCTTTTATGTAGTTTACTGAAACCTACTTGCTTGTTCGCTTCTGTGTTCTTTGCTTTGTCCTTGCAGGGATGATAAACTAATGTTATAAACCATAGTCTAGACTGCACTATAATGATTTGGAATAGTGAGGAAACAGTTGTTCTCTCTCAAATGAAAACACATAACTTGCACAAATGGAGAATCATTTGAACTCACTGAATGTTTTGTTACACTGTAGATTGTTACACTGTAGATTATTTAATTAATTAATTCTCTTTTAGAATTATGATTGTATGTTTATGGTCTTGTTAAAATAAAACTCATTGTTTTCATTGTTGACATTTGATTTGTTATTGATATTATTGTTATTATTATTACTATTATGCTTAATGTAGTGTAATGTAATTCTGTAAGTCACTTTAGATAAAAGCATCTGCAAAATACCATAACCATACAGTAGATAATTTGTGTAGAATGATGTATACTAATCATGTTCTGCAGTACAATGGAATTATCAAATAGTACCTGGAAAAATGCAGAGTCAGAGCACTGTCTCCATAGTGATTCAGAGCGAGGTTTGTTCTGACAGTACCGCTCGTACACTTTGAAGTTCTCAGTCTGGAAACAGCATGCCAAGGAAGCACACTTTTTAAATGGAATATTTTGGTGCACTATTTAATGTCACATTACATTATTTTACATCAGCACATTCACTGAATAACAGACGCTTGACATGCATGAGGGTAGTGTCTGAAAGGCTGAAAGAGATAGATAGAGGGGAGAGAGAGAGGAAAAGAAAGAGGGAGGAGAGGAGAGAGAGAGAGGAGAGGAGAGAGAGATAAATGGGAAAGAGAAGGGGGGTGAGGAATGTACTCACCCTCTCAAGAAAACAGGCCCCAACTCTCTCTGGGACCTCCAGGCAACTCTCCAGATCTTGGAGGAAAATTCTGTTGACCAGAAAAGGGAAATTTAAATTTCAAGGACA
The DNA here is from genome assembly GCF_017589495.1 of Alosa alosa. NCBI lineage: Eukaryota > Metazoa > Chordata > Actinopteri > Clupeiformes > Clupeidae > Alosa > Alosa alosa. The sequence goes on along the minus strand of NC_063190.1, from coordinate 22,620,195 downwards.
CAGAGATTAATGGAAGATTAGTCACCCTGATTAGACACGACACCATGGATCTCCGCGTGTGTGTGTGTGTGTGTGTGTGTGTATGTGTATGTGTATGTGTATGTGTGTGTGTGTGTGTGTGTGTGTGTGTGTGTGTGTGTGTGTGTGTGTGTGTGTGTGTTTATGTGTGTTTATGTGTGTGTGTTTGTGTGTGTGTGTGTGTTTTTCTTGCCTGCTGTGGAAATTGTAGATCTCTGACATGTTTCCAAACAGCACGTCTTTCTTGTTGCGCAGGGCAGCGGGCAGGAGGCCAGAAAGAGCTGGGTTGTCCATCTCAGCTCTGTAGCCCTGAACACCCAACCACACACACAAGCCCTTTAACTACTGTGCAACTACAGTGTGTGTGTGTGTGTGATAAACATAGTAGCTGTCCAACAACAGTACAACAACAAGCATGCAGACACACAAACCCCTCACAAACCCACAACGACACAACGACAAACCCAGCTCTTACCAGCAACACAGACAGCAACTCTTCCACAAAGACTCTCTCTGTGTCAATCAGCTCCTTGATCACATGTCTGTGGGAATAAAAAGCAGAAAAGTAAGAAGTGAGGTGTCTTTCAATTTGTCAAACAAAACATGCAAAGAGGTGAAAGAAGACTCAGAGTGGAAAAAAGAGAGTGATTAGTAGAAAGAGGGAATTATTTCAAGTTTTCAGACCGTATCTTCTGGAGTGGGTTCTCCTCCCCCTCTGGTGTATATGACATGGAGGACCTGTTCTCCTCATAGTCATGCATCACTTCAATCTGAAGGAGAGGAAAGACAGACAGATTAAGCTTTTTTACACGACTTTACCTTGTTAACGTGACGTCAGTGTATTCTAGCTGTCTTCTTCTGTCACCTTCTTTGTGCTTGGGCTTTTCCGAGATCCTCTCTTCCCAGGTAGGGAAAGATCAGAGAAGGAGAATTTGAGGGTGGAGTTAAAGTCGACACCTATTGACAGAGAAAATCATTAAGGTATTAACAATTCTTGCTTCGAGTTCTCGTACTCTGTGTGTGTGTGTGTGTGTGTGTGTGTGTGTGTATGAATATGTGTGTGAGCATGTATATATGCAGTAGGTCTACAGTATGTGTTAACGTGCCCATGTTAACTGACGGCAGCAGCCAACTCACTGTGCTTGGGCGAGAAGAGTGGGGACTTGCAGCAGCGCGGGGGGTTCTCGGGTCGAGGTGCCACCAGCTGGATGGGCCGGGCCTGCAAGTCCGCCAGTTTCCGCAGGCACGCCTGCCGGTTCTGGATCATTCCGCGCACGGCAGACAGCTTCTCAGCAGTGGCAGTTATCTGGGACTGGCAGAGGAGAGGAGGGACATGGGCCGTACGCTGCAGCAGCAAATGTCACACTCAGCAGGACTCTGAGGCGTACGCGTCAGATTGCAATATGAGTTGCTGTGTGTTTACGGTGAGTGAGAGTGTGTACGTGCACACAAACATGAGCTGAGAGTGCATGTGTGGGCTGACTAGGACTGGTATGCTTATATATCTGCACTGGTCTAGGTGAGTGTGTGTGTGTGTGTGACATTTAAAAACAGACCATTATGTCAGAATTGTATAAAATCAAACATTATTTAAACAAGCTGTTATAACTGCATGCATATGTGTGTGTTTAAGGTATTACCTCCAGTTGGGGTGTCAGGATAGCCTGGAACTCTAGGCTGAGTACATCAGGGCTTGACCTGAGGACGGAGGGCCCCCTCTCCAAGAGTCTGTCCAGGTCCAGCAGGGCCATCTGAGCGCCCTCCTTAGACTGGAACTTATCCACCAGCTGATTGGCCAAGAGATAGGCCCCCTCATCACACCAGGACGTTACCTGTGGGTGAGCACAAGAACACTTAAAAAAAACTGAATGTACTGTATGTGCATATATCAGGTCATATAATAACAACTGCCACACACGCACGCGCACGACACGACGACATGCATATCGACACGACGCGACCTGCGCACACACACACACACACACTATTTCAGGATAAACTATGGGCCTGTCGACAAATGCGGTGTGATATACACATACACACTCATGCTCTTCAAAGCTTACCTAAGCGGCATTGTTTTCTGTTGACTTTTCAACCTCTATTGAACCACTTCATTGGACGAGCGTTACATAAGGGAAGTATTACTGTGTCCGCCCCCTATCCATCCACTCAGCACAGTGATACATACGACAGGGGCCACCTCTATTGTATGCTCCTATGCGTGGGCATTCCAATAGTGTGCCCGCTCCTTACCTCCTCCAGGCAGATGAGCAGGTCCCTGGCGCGCGTGAGGGAGGCGCGGCGGGCGCGCAGTGAGGTGGTGAGCACGTCGCAGTGGTGGCGCAGCTCGTTGCAGCGCTGCACGATGAGCGCCAGGGCGTAGTGGTGGCTGGTGGCCATCTGGTGCCCATGGAGGATGATGATCTGGGCGCGGGTCATCTCCTCCTGTCAATCAGCCGTGGGGTGGGGGTGGGGTGTGTGTGTAGGGTGGGGTGGGGGGGGAGGGGGGGTGTTGAGCCAAACATTGCCCTGAGATTATTGCTTTGTACACTGCATGTGTTTGTTAGTACTTGACACTTGATTACACAATCAATATGCATTTGGTGATTATTTTGTGTGTTTGCCAGTTGAAGAAAACTATGCTATCTCTATCTATGCTTGTTAATTGTAGAAAGACTGGGTAGCCTAGTTAAACTGAGAATATACAATAATATACTACAAACAACTTCAATCAGCCTTCAATTTCTCAGTTGCTGATTGCATTTCAAACAATGCCATAAACTATTTGGCCTCTGGGCATCCTCGGTCCCTGAGGGTTGGCCCGTTGCCTGTCTGTGATTTCACCATGGCTTTGATGGACACTGACGCCCCCTGGTGGCTGACTGACCTCAGCTCGGGCATCCAACACCTCCAGGTCTGCGAGCAGCTGCTCTGTCTGGCCCACTGTCATGCCGACGGAGGGGATGGCCTTCTCCTGGACAGTGAGCTGCTCCAGCGTCAGCTCCATCTGATCAACACAGCAGTGACAAGATCCAGACGTCAGCCATGTGACAACAACATGCTACATAACCCCCAAGGTAATAAGGACGGAACTCATAACAGGAAAACAGAGATGAAAATACAGACAGCAAGATCATCATATCAAAGGATCAAAGGATCTCAACCGAGTAAACCTGAGATTGAATAAAGCTATTCAAACAGAATCCCACAAAATTATGTAACAGCATACGATTCATCTTATGCCTACACAAACGTACTTCGTGAAAGCCTTGCTCGTATCTCAGGAGCTGAAGGTACTGCTGCAGCTTGAGGTGGTGCTTCTCGAAGAACTCATCAAAGGCCATCTCCATGTCCCGCAGCTGGGCCAGGAGCCTGTGGGAGAGGAGGACAGGAGGGGCTTCAGGCGATTAATGAGTCCTCTGCAGCTCAGCAGTGTAGACCTGCCTCTACTCAGCTATTCGAAAGACTTCCTCAAAGAAGTGCACTTCACAGATTTGCAAGCTGATAATCCTGTCACTCTGCCTCAGAGGATCAGCTGGCTCATTTTGGAAGACATTACTACATACTGTAGCTGACTACAGTGTAAGCTTTTATATATATATATATATATATATATATATATATATATTTATATATATATAGACGTTTTAAATATAAATCGACTATATTTTCCTGAGGTGTGTTCAAATCAAAGAATTTGAAACATTTTCAAATATTTTATACAAAGAACATATTAGCAAACAAATCTCAAAAATGTCAAAGCATGGAATACAATGTTAAATATTCATTCCAGTTTGGAACAATTAAACAATTAAAATGAAAATAACTTTACCATTCTCCCCACTATCAGTACTTTGCCATTGCCCAGATAAAGCTAGGGTCTCTTTCTGCATCCCTTACCTTTGCACCGTACTCCTGTCCTGGTCAGCCTCTCTCTGCTCTGCAGCATTGCCCTCTGGTGGCTTGGAGGTCTCCAGATTGACCTGCAACTGACGGCCCTCTTTGATGACAGACCTGATCTCATCCTGTTAATTACAAGCATTCATTTTAAGGTTATTGATTACAATGCTGATTTCACAAAAAAATAGCCACTTGTCCAAACTCATTAGAAGAAGCATACATCATAAAAACGCAATGGATTAAAAAAAATTAATCTTCCTATTTTTGATTGGTGACCATTACCTTCATCTGGCGGTACTTGTCTGTGTGAGCGGTGAGGAGGTACTCGATAGCGTTAGCCTCATCTGGGAGCTCGATCTCGGCCAGCTCCGTGCCAAAGGACTGGAGCAGCTGAGCTATCTCCTTCACTGTTACTGCAAAGCTCTCAATTGCCTGCAGAGATTTCCAACCGATACTGAAGTGAAACTACCCTATAATAACTTCAGACACTATGTACGGTAACTATGAGACTGAACTTGCCTGTTCCATCACATGCAAGAAAAGGTCAGCCTTTTATGGCAAGGCATACAATACATTAGAAGAAATATTCTTCACATTAAATGCAAGACATGCTGTTGGCCTATACATAGAAAGTCTGAGCTAAAATATTTTATCAGTTTCATCAGCATCAGTAGGCCTTGTACTTTTAGAATTTGACCATAAATTCTGACCATCCACTTGAACTCCAAACACCACAATAACAAGTTGCTAAAATGTATGGGGCGGAGGGTTGTACATATAGCGCTATAATGTCCCAGATCATCATTTTTTGCTCAATTAAATAAAATAATAATAATAAACAAAAGAATGATGATTACCGTTCGTAAAACAAACCAGTCACTACGGCAATACTCCAGTTTGCCATCAAACTCAGATGAAATGTGGTTCTCATCAAGGTAGTGGAGAAGGTCAGTTACAGAACTGAGTGTGATTACCTTAGTGGACAAAAAGAAAATTAGTAACTGCCCCAATCACTGATTGATATGAACCGTGCAAAAGACTGTGATAACCATTAACAATTGATTGAATAATACTTTATAATTAGGTAGGATATCGCTGTAGTTTACATAATGTGTGTGTGTGTGTGTGTGTGTGTGTGTGTGTGTGTGTGTGTGTGTGTGTGTGTGTGTGTGTGTGTGTGTGTGTGTGTGTTTGAGTGTGTGCCCATGCAAGTGAATGTTTCAGTGTATGTTTCATACTTTCCTTGGGGAAAAAAGCAAATGTATGTAAACTGGATTTATATGATTCAACGCATAGTCTTACGGGCATTTTGAGGACGAAGTCATCCTGACTGAAGCGAAAGCCAATGTCAGTGGAAGCACAGGGAGTGGTGCGCTGGAGGAGACTAGTGGGCCTCAGCACCAAGATCAGGTGGAGGTTACCCGGAATGGATGTCTGAGAGAGAGAGAGAGAGTGTGTGTGTGTGTGTGTGTGTGTGTGTGTGCATGCGTGTGTGTGACAGACACAAAGAGTGAGGGAAAGAGAGATGGACAGACAGACATAAAGACAGACAGACAGACAGACAGAGAGTGACATTAGAGATACGCATAAGTATTATACAGAGCCATAAAACAAACAATGGAATTCCTCTTTCAGCACTAGTTGCATCATCATCTTTGCAAGCATTTTAACCCGTGTGTCTAGATGAATATCTACTAACAGTCTAACAGCCCACACAAAACTCTAATACAGAACATTACCTCTAAGAACCCACAAAGAATTATAATACGGAACATTAACTCTAAGAACTTTGTGCAGCACAACCAAACAATACTTAACAGTAACCCATCTCCTGAATCTTTGCCTTCTTTTTCTGCCAGTGAAACTCTCTCTGTGTCCCCAGTCAAAATGTGCCTATACTGTGTGATAGTGACTGGATTCCTCCTGCTGAGGCTGTCTGTCAACATGGACACAGGATCAATGAAGTGCAACAGCAACTCTCTGCTTTTCCTCTCAAACTGTCAGCATAACTATACTCAACTCAGGATCAACAAACATAGAGAGTTTTAAGTGTGCACCAACGGAGAGAGAGATCTACTAGAGGTAGTCTTTATATCTTGATAAATATTTCATAACCTCTCTGCAGCGAGTACCGTAATTTTAACCGATTGCATGCCATTACGGATGTACAAACCATTCATCTGATGGAATGCAAGGTAGCTGAATCTATCGCGGAGCAATGGAAGAATTGCGCAAAGTTATTATAAAAGAATAGCTTTTGTCATCCATTAAAAGTAACTGTTTTATAAACGAACTCAAGCCAACTAGGCATACCGTTATATTGTCAGGTATATACAGGATATGTTATAACCCAAAACAGTCGTGCATCATGCCCGCTGAATGACACACTTTGCTCTCTACTACACCCTGTGCGTCATCCACCTGCCCCGAACAAACACTCTTTTGGTGGCAATACGGTTGAGCAAAAATAGCGAAAAATAGATCTTAAAATTAGAACATCTTCTTCATGCTTATGCCATTTCAAAATTCTAGGATGTCAAAAACCACAGCTCCAGCTTAACAAGCGCTACAGAAACCAAATGGAATTGCCCATGCGATCGACAGTCACTGAGTACTGCAGAATTATGCAGCTTCCCAACCCCAAGAAAACTCTGAGACGCCTGCCACCTCGGCTGTAAGCTATTAACATCTGCAACTCACCGCAGCCCTTCGGATTCGAGGAAATCCCCGAAGTGGATTGGCTTCCGCCATTATTTCAGAGTTCAGGCTTTCAAGGGGCTATTTCACCCCTTTCCTTGCCTCACAACTTCCCTCCCTCCATCAGTTTGTCCGTGGGACAATCCGCGTCAGAGAGCATCCGCAGCGTCGACACTGCAGTGCTTTCAGAAGTGGCGGTAGTGCTGCCTGCAACACCTTCACGGCATCGGATTATCTTCCCATTAGGCAACAGTTCAAACTGACTGGTGCTCAATGGCTGGCTACATTCACGATATTATAACCGCTTCCAGAGCCACCTAAGTCTAGAGGTAGGTTATAGCCTACCGATACAATAGGATGGAGTAAATCGTGAAATAGCCTAAATAAGTTGCAGGACCTTGGACAGCGGTCAATTGGATGCGACCCCTAGCCTATGTGACTATGATCGTTCGGGGGAGTTTCAATATAAAAATAAATCAATAATCGTGACCTAAATATGACCAGGCCCACTGATTCTTTGTGTTGTTAGAAGTTGTAGGCCTAGTTGTTGTAATTTCAAACTGTAGGGTAGGTTTAGCTCAGGCTAGGCATACACACATTTAGTAACGCAGGTATAGGCTACTAACCTGTAGCCTAGCCTATTCTGTTTCGTGCACTACCAGCTTAGCCTACTTTACAAAAATACCAAATATTTTTCTGTAACATCCCATTCAGCAGAGGCAGCTATATTAATTGTGCATCTGCCTGTATTGTAACAGTGGGTTCATTTTGATGTTCAATCCAATGCAATTCAAGAGTGAGCCTATGTTGAGTATCCAACATTGATTTGACGTTGTCGTCTCATTCCAGTGTATTATATTACCTTGTAGGCAGGGATGTAGTGGAGGCTAAACGCAAGTAAACGCAGTTTATCCACCTCTGAATTTTCAGAAATAGAGTTTATTCACCTCTTATTAGAGTGTATCCACCTCTCAAAAGAGTTTATGCACCAATTGCAACTTTGACATTCGAAAATCACACTTATTATCCACATTCACAATAAGTACACTCATAAACACTCTAGGAACCATTTAACACCACTGGTATTGTTATAAAATTGGACAATGACCTCCACCATCACCAAACAGGTTCTGAATGCCTTTTTAAAAAATCCGATACCGCATGGCACAATCCACCTCACCGTGATCACAGAATTCAGTTTACCCACCTCTTATTTTACCACTAGACCACTGCTTGTAGGCTTATGAACCCTTTTACTAGATAGTTCCTACAACAGTGAAGGACCACACTTTGTAAATGAAAGTGCTGTTTTCATAAAAGGATAATGAACGTAGGCTATTTCTGTCTTTGCTGTAGGCTAATACGTGCCAAACTTCCAGATTTGCTGGCTAATATGTATAGGATAATATAAGTGTAACTCTACCTGAAGTGGGCGTTCACGGGCTGGATGCTAAGTAATCCAGTAAACTACATTACCCATAGTGCTACACTAGTTGTCTTCATTTCCGTGATTTGGTTGCTGGTGTGCTTGGATAGAGACAGGCGTCTTCTGTGAGTAAAACAGAACACTGTTTTGGAGGCAAATGACTAGATTGGCAGTTAGGCCTATGTAAATGCATGCCCACCACCTTTCTATAACGTGCATGTAAGCTTTTTGGACCAATTCAAAACGACTTGGCGTCATGGAGGTAGGAGGTAGCCTAATTGCATATCTCTCGGACACTTTAGCCTACAGTATGTGATTAGGCAGACAGAATGGAAAATGCGCTTTATTTAGTCATTCAGCATCTGTTTCTGTGCTCTTTTTTATAAAACTAAAAAAACTATCCCGGTTTCAGAATATCATAAGAAGCACGCGCACATTGCGCCGCATAGGTTATTTGCCTTTATTTGCAAAGATCACATGACAGACCGGAGAAAACATTGGTACCTTTGTCCACCTCAGAGTGGTGATGCGTTCTTTTGCCTAGATGCAGAGGTAGAATTCGTTCTGCTGATTCATACGCTAAGTGCTGCTTATCTTGCTGTTTTGACGTGTCTTAGGCTATGTGAAATATGCCACAGTAGTCATCCGACTTATTTCGTCTCTTCCTAGGATAAAATTACTCTTAATAAAATACTAGAGCTCTACATATCTTCAGTCACATGGTAGCTTTTTCTGCGAAGTTGTGGAACACATTGACGGACCAATGGGCAACAGCGCATCAGTGCAAACATGGAGGGTAGATCCTCCGGCGAAGACAACAGTTTTTAAACGGGATGAACCAACGGGAATAACATACAGAATCCCAGCTCTTATATACATCAGAGAGAAACAGATGTTTCTGGCCTTTGCTGAGAAACGCACTTCCTCTTCTGATCATGATGCAGAGCGTCTTGTTATGAAAAGAGGTACATTGGAGGGCACAATTATTGAGGTAAGGTTATGTCTTTATTTGCTTTATAGTGTCCCAGGCAGGCTTGTGCAAAATTCCAGAATTGAATTGAAACTGGCTCTTAAATTCCAATTCAATTCTTAAAGTTCACTTGTATTTCAATTGAGGTAGCAAACAGGAAGCAGAATTGCAATTCGAATTGTGCACAACCCTGGTCCCATGTTCTTCTCTGCATGGCTCATCAATAATAATTAATTCTTCTTTATCTCTCTCAGTGGTCACGGTCGATTCAGGAGCTACAGTCAGCATGTCTGCCAGAGTACCGCACCATGAACCCTTGTCCTGTCTTTGAAAAGAACACTCAGACTCTGTTTCTGTTTTTCATCTGTGTCTTGAGGAAAACCACAGAGCAATTTCAGATATGTACAGGCAAGAACAGAGCTCGCCTCTGTTATGTCACTAGCTCTGATTATGGCCAGAGTTGGAGTGAGGTGAAAGACTTGACAGAGAGCGTGATAGGAAACAGGATTCGGAAATGGGCAACATTCGCAGTAGGACCAGGGCATGGCATTCAAATGAAGAGCGGAAGGCTTATCATTCCAGCTTACGTGTGTTACATTCACCACAGATGTTTCTGTTTTCCCCTGCCATGCTCAGTCAAGCCTCATGCATTAGCCTTCTACAGTGATGACTATGGGAAGACGTGGCAGGTTGGAACAATGATGCAGATGAAGTCATGTGAGTGTGAAATGGCTGAAGTTACAGACCATGAAGGTAAAAGTTATTTGTATTGCAATGCTCGTAATACTCGTAACAGCCATGGCCACAGAATAGAGGCTATAAGCGGAGATAAGGGAGCAGACTTTGCTCAGGCCCACCTAGCACAGGAGCTAGTGGAGCAGCCCCATGGGTGCCAAGGTAGTGTAGTTGCCTTTAAAGTGCCAAAACATGTGTCGGAGGTGAGCGAAGACACAACGTGGCTGCTGTACACTCACCCGACTGATAAGAAGAGAAGACTGGATCTTGGTATGTACTTGAACCGCTCTCCGCTGCATGCGTCTCAGTGGGAGGCCCTCTGGAAACTTCATCATGGCCCGAGTGGCTACTCAGATTTGGCTTACTGTGAAGACCAAGACGTGTTTGTCTGTCTCATGGAATGTGGTGAGAAGAGTGAGCTTGAGGAGATTGCTTCTGTGCAGTTTGATCTCCGAAATGTCATGGATGCATGAAAAAAGAAATCATGTTTTCGACTGATATTCAGTCTTCCCTTTAAGAATGACTGAGGTTGAAAAAAAGTCACCCTTGAAGATGTTGTTAATGTTATATTCACACAGATTACAGATGCATTATTATGAAATAATGTTAAACATTCACATTTTTTAGATTGTTTTTTTTTTTTTTTTTTAATGGACGTCAAATCCATGTAAGGTGTACTGTTAACTTACTGCTTTTATCTTTCACACACATTCAGTGAAGATGAAATGTAAATATCAGTACACACTTGAAAAAACACACCCCTTTTGCATTCCTTCACATTGCCTGGTAGCCCACAATTCAAAGGGGTGGTTTTCTGCTCATTCACACGTGATGGAATTTGATTAGTGATACTATTTTTCAATACATCAGTGGTTCTCAAAGTGTGGGGCGGGACGCTATCTTTATTAATGCCTTTCTTTTTTGACAAGGAAGATCATAGTTTCAAAACAAAATAGCCAAACTAGCCAAAATAGCCAAACACAAACATAGGAGTCACAAACATATCATTTATTTTGCTTGTAGTTCTGACAAATCTTATGTTGATATAATTATTGTCCAAATATTGAATAACACTGCTTTTGAATGTCACTACTGTCTTGATGAACTGAGAATAAAGAATAATAAATGTGAACATGTGACCATTCAAGTCTTGTAACAGACATAGTCCACCTTAAAGTAATTGTTTAAGACACCAATAAAAGAATGTAATTGTATTTATCTAATTCTACATACTTATTGTCAACTCCTAACCAGTCTATAAACATGCTATAACTGCCTCATTAACTTCCGTGGTTTTAAAATTTGCTAGTGTAACAGAGGCGAACTGAGCTAGCATGCTAGTTGCCTGTGTAAATCCTCACACCCCTAACCTTAAGAATGCTTCTAACCGCTGAGTTGGAAGCCTAGGCTTCTAGCTCAGTGGTTAGAGCATTCGACAACCATATTTCAAGCCCTGTATACTATAGCCCTGTATAATAGCCTATATTGGTTCATTTTAGGAATGTAAGCATTGCTGAGTGTAGCACTAATAGCTGCCTGGCTGCTCTTGCTGTTGGCAAGGATGGGCAAAAATACATCAAAATGTATTTTAAAGGGAAACTATGCAGTATTGGCAATTTCCTTACTGTTTTCTCGGTTTTTGCTTCTTTTTCGCTGGCTCTGTCATAAATGTCTGAGAAACTCCATCGCTACCTTTTTCTAGCCGGTGCCTGGCGTTTACATGTATTTGAATGCAGTAAAGCAATTCGTTACACTCGTTATACTTGCTGACACTGAGGCCATCGTAGCCTGGAAACCAAACTCTCTGACTTCGCAGGAGTACTGTAGGGAAAAGAAATCGAGCGGAAGTATGTTGACAGGCGCTAGGGGGAAGCGAGACGGCCACCATTCAACCCGAAAAAAGTCATATAACCATTCCAATGACTCTTAAGCTGTTAAACGAAGGTAAATTAAGCTAAAAAAAACTTGCATATTAAGCTAAAAATACTGCATAGTTTATCTTTAAAATTAAATGTCAAATACCCTAATTTTAAGTCTATCAAAATAAACTACAAAATGCATAGCCACACCGTATCAAAATAAATATTTGCAAACCTTCCATATCTTAAAATGTAATATATTCCTTCATCAGTACACTGACTCTGTTGATTAAGAGGACAAAGAGCAACAGCCTACAAGACATGCCATTACCTGCAAACAGTCAACAGATCAATATACTGACTTGCCTGTTACTCTCATAGCTCATGCCTGTAAATCTCATAGCCTAAATGCTGTATCCCAGATGCACTCAAAAAGTCACAACTGAACTTGTCAAGCAGTACAAAGTGTCTCTTACATTGTCAATGCTTTTTTTTGTTTAATATTATGATGCACAACAAGTCTGGGCAAGTGTTACGAGGCTGTCCTGGCCCAAGCTCTTCGTTGTCTAGGGTGTTGTAACTACGACTAAAGCCTTCCGCAACCGCAACCCAAACTAAGCAAAACAAACACAGAAAGACCTAACTGCTCCCTACACGCTAACCGTGGTGCAGAGCTTGGGAGTAGGTCCTATCCGTGTGTGAATGCATAGTGTTTGTCAGCTTGGCAGGACCCTCAAAGAGCGGTCAACATTCCTGTGGCGTGCTGGCATTCCCTGTCCGGTACTCCTCTGTGTAGCTGGACCAGCCCAAGCTGTTTTGGTTCAAGTTTTTATTTCTCTTTAAAGTGGTGTAAAATCCAAAAGCAATCCAACGCAAAAGGTTGTCCTAATGCCACAGTTCATGTGGCTACAAACGGAAGGGGAGAACTTTGGCCATGCTCCTCCAGCAGGCTTCAAAACCCAATTATGTCTGTGTCTCCTGATTGAGAGGACAGGTTTTACCAATTAGCCACAGGTAGTGACATCACTGAAGCCCCGCCTGTAAGTCAGTGCTATCCCTACCATGTGACCCTAACCTATCCTAACAGCAAGTTATTATTATTATTATTATTATTACTATTATTATTATTGGGGGCTTTTATGTCTTTAATACGACAGGACAGTGGAGAATGACAGGGATAGAGAGTCGGGGTGGGATCCGGAAAGGACCACAGGGCGGGAATCAAACCCGGATTGCCGGTGTACGGTGCAGGTGCCCCAGCCAGTTGCGCCACAGCCAGGGCCAACAGCAAGTTATTATACAGTATATTATATGGTCTTATTACACAGCTCTTCATAATGCTGAAGAATGCTCCATTCACTTGAATGGGCCTTCCCAACGTTCGGTGGTCTGCTAATTCTCAATAACAGACCGTTGCTAAGTATAACAGACCGCTGTCAAGGAAAATGGGTTTTGTGATTCTAATTCACGTCTTTCATATCACTACGCAAGGACTGGAACTTCATTCAAAAGTGAAAGCAGACGGTTAATCAGCTGTGTTCTAAAGAATGTTGATTCAAGTTCAGTGTGTGCTGTTGCAAACTATTTGTTTCTCAGCAAAAGCCACGATGAAACGGTAACTTATAGGCTATAGCCTAGGCTATGTAGGCTCGAGTCATATCGTTGGGAGTTTATTGTTTTGTTTTGGCAAGTAGCCGTGTAATAACAGGGATAATGTATAGAACGCCGGTCATTAACCGGAAAAAGGTCCCTTCAGGGTGGAACAAGACCCCTCCACTGCACGTCGGGGTCCAGTTCGCCCTGTCGGGACCCATTTCCCGATAATGACCGGCGTTCTATACATTATCCCTTACATCATTTTTCATTGTGTTGCTTGAAGTGATACATAGGGCAACTTGTTGCAGGGCAACCACATCACCGTAGCCTAGAAATCTAGACGCACCCTAGTGCCAGGGTAGTCTAGCAACTCTCCGTTGGTTTGCGAGCTGGAAAAATGAAACTTCTATCAGGCCAATCACATTGTGTATAGTCTGCTACTTGAAAACAAAGAAGATGGATACTGCTACTGGCAAACAGTGGCCTTTGAGTTACAGTAAGCTTTTTAAAGTTGCGACCCATATATTTTTTTAGTGTTCAAGCCAAGGCACACAAAGTACCTGTAGACCTACTTGTTTGGAACATGCGGATGTATGGCATTGGCATTACATTTGTGAAGTCTTCAACCCCTGATGTCACCTTTTAAAGTAGGCTACTCAACAGGTTTGACGGGGGTGCCTTGGCCATGGCATTTTAGTTTTGATGGTTTCATCTTCTCATGTGTCAGGAATTCACTGCACACACACAACACACTGGGGTTTCTGTTCTATTTTGTCCTCAATTTAAATGAAACCATATCCTAGCCTACTTCAAATAGCCTATTCAGGGTCACAGCCTACTTGCATTTACCACAAAAATTATGTCTAACATGACCTGTCACATAAACATTGTCTATGTCCATGGTGATGACTGACATTGGCTACGAATAAAGTCTGTTAAAATAAAGGTCCAATGTTAGATTTGATAAGGTAGCATTTTAAATTGATTTGTTTAAGCAAATAAAAAAGAGCCTGCTACAGGAGAGTAATTTCTCAATCTGTACATTAATTAGCTTTTAGAATTCCATGGTAGGGCATTCTGCAACATTCACATCCAGTAAATAAGCGATGGCTCAAGAGAGGATTATCGTGCAACTCAAGTCAGTGTTCTGTAATCAAAAGAGAGGGTTGCACAGAGATTCACTTCGTTGACACGTGTATTTCTAAATCACACAGTGATGTAACCCCTTACGAAAAATAACTAGAAATTGTTTAGTATTTTGTATTATATTATCATATTATATAGGCCTACTATACTATAGAAGTCTTATAAGCCTACTATGACTTTAGCCTAGTTCTTTTTCGTAAGGGACTGTTGCTCCCGGTATTGTTGAAGGCCTATGTTGTAGTGCGCAGACAGATGCTTTATGACCGAGGTCCAAGTTTGGCTAGAGGAGGGGGTATAGCCTTTTTATTCAAAGGCTTTTTATTATAGGTTTGGTTGGTTTCTTGTCAAAATTGTTGATAAAATCGATTAAAACCAGTTTCCATTCCAGTAACCTGTTCCCGAGTAATTCCAGAGTTTTGAAATTGCAGCACATTTCTACATGGTATCCAACTTTGGGGTGAAATTCTAATGAACTTGGTTTCCATATCAAAGAATTAAAAGTTGATCATGGCATGCACGGATTTTGAATGGATATTTCTAGCATCATGCTTCAGGTGACATGAATGCAACAATCATGACACACAAAGTATTTTTCCTTGACAAAAAGGCCTACATAAGATATAATAAAAAGTAAATGGCTGCCCAAAAATGTTTTTAAGTCTAAGTCAAGAAATAAACAAAGCAGAAATTGGGTGATACAGTTAAAATCTTAAGTTGATTAAATAATATTGTACATTTATAGGTTCAAACATGCAAATGTTGCAAAATATAAAAGTTATGAATATATTCTTAGTTCTTTAAAGGAGAACATGAGATGTTACCAGATCACGTGATGAACTGAACCAATATATTTATAACAGTTAAGGAATGTTATCTTTTAGGTGAGTTCACTCAATATTAACCAATGGCAACAAATATAGCCTACTGTGCCTCACTGGCGATAACAGACAACCATACTAAACTACCATCAGAGTCATGAACACAAGCTGAAAACCTTGCAGAAGTTGAATACTGACATGTTTAGAGTTTAGCTTAGTGTCTAGGCTGTCTTAGGCACGTCTGACGTAGAACTGCAGCAACGTGCTATGCAGGTGCTGGCATGAGGCCGACAACACAGATTGGTCAGTGTGAGTTGACAGGCTTCCGTATTCCACATTTGAGCACACGTGACATTCGAGACTGAGTCAAGACGTGACACACACATACTGGGCGCCAGTCACGTGAAGTTGAAAGCACAGATCAGGCTACCAATGCAGGCTATAAATGTGGGCAAAGCTATTGCACAAAACCCAGCTTGCACTTAGACAGAAATGTTCAATAGAGATACTCTTCCAAGATGCTGCAACACAGCCTTAAGTTATGGGGCCTTTTTATCAAATCATTTGGAGTACCTATGATTGTGCATGTTCGCTAGCCTGACGAGCCAGACCCACATTAAAATGTAGGGTCTGGGCACTCACCGTTCGCAGTAATCAGTCAGAGGGGCGGGATAATCGGTTGTCTTTAAAATCCCCTCTGCACGCAATAGGACAGCGCTGAGTCCCATGCGTTTTCCTGCCAGCGGAGCTAGTTGGCTAGTTCAAACTTTTGCCATCTTAAAACAAGCTTAACTCGTGTCACACTGTTGGCCAACAGCAACATCCATCTTCTTTGTTTTCAAGTAGCAGGGAATTCAAGCCAAACTGTTGCAACTCTGCCATCAATCATTATGTTAAGCCAGCCTAACGACTCTATACACTATTTGATTGGCCTGATAGAAGTTTAATTTTTCGAGCTCACAAGCCAGAGTTGCTAGACTAGCCCTGGAAGCAAATGTAATTTGCTGCCGCTAGGGTGCGTCTAGATTTCTAGGCTACATGTTCGCCAATTGTTGAGGTAAGTAGTGAGGTGTGGGGGTCAGTGTTGGGCAAGTTACTTCAAAAGTGTAATGCATTATTTATTACTTGTTACAGTCATCTCAAAGTATTTTGTTACATTATAATATTACTGTCTTTGAATTGTAAGGCATTACACTACGTTTACATTACTTCACCACAGGAAATATGGATTTGGTGTTCTCAATAGATCTTCATGTGTTCAATGCAGCTCATTACACGGCAGGAGGTGATGTGGTATGGCATAATGACTGAGATAGGCTTAAGGCTAACAAAAGAACAATATAATGGTTGCTGTAATGGCTCATGGGACAATGTAGGTAGGCCCCAAAGGCCAAAGGTCACTCACAACTTAATATAGTAAAATATAGCCATAGTGAAATTGTATGTTGACTTTAGATTGGTTCTCATCATTGCTGGTTGCCTTTCCTTCCACTTACAGTGGTGTAGAATTAATGCAAATAGTTTGAGAATAATGGCTACGATCTTTGTCTGTAAAAGCAACATTTTAGTTATTCTCACTGCTTGAAATGAGAAGTATAGCCTAACCATGTTAGATCTGTGCATGAATGGCAGAGATAACTCAAATTCCCTTTCTACAGTCATCTAAACAAGGCAGTCAAATTCCAGGACCAGCATAGATGACTTTTTTAATTCTTGGATAATCTTCTCTGGTGCCAATTGAGCATTTCTCAATTTTGGATTAAAAAGCAAAGTAACTTCAGTTACTGAGAATTGTACCGAGTAAAATATTACTGAAATTGTATTGGTAATGCCTTACATTACTGCATTACAGCAAAAAGCAATGCATTACTGTAATTACATTACTTTTTTAATGCATTACTCCCAACACTGGTGGTGGTGTGCAAAGGTTTGTGCTTGCCAGAGCATTATGGACTGCAGGCAAAGGCAAAAATAGTCAAATGGGCTGTGTGAGCTGCATGTGTGGTCAACTGAGGCACAACTGGGGCAGACAGAGCTACCACACTGGGGCTAAGTGGGACCGTCATGAGTAACAGTTGCCATTGTAAAAGTGGGTGTGAAAATGCACACGCTTACACACTCTGGGGCAAGAGAGGTGTGGAGCTTCACTCTGACAAGGGAGACCAGTATCCTGATTGATGTCCGCCCTGTGCTTGTCTGACGTTGGTATTCAGGAGCAGGACGCAGCAGCACCCATGGAGAGCGTGAGCATATAGGGAGGGAAAGTAATCTCATCGCCATCTAGTGGTTGCGTTCCTAGAGTTTAGCGGAGTGGATGTTTTTTTTTTAGAAAAGATCAAAATCTCGGTGCACATTGGGATCTTAATTTAATGCCTTCCATATGTTAGGCACTGGGGTCACCTCTATTGCTTCAAGTGGTCATACCTTATTTTTAGGATCAGTTGAATTGTTTTGAGTTTTGTCGTAACACGTGATAAGGAACTACAGCTGCATGTGACGTCACATGTTTGGGCGCTTAATCTCTAACTGATCAATACGCAATTTGCTTAACTGGCTTAACATATTTTTGTAATAACGGAATGTGATGTAAACCGCGTGGTGATAACCTTTATGTCAGGACAACTGGTGTTGTGCTTCTACTCACATGAAGAGCTAGCTGTAAGTGTTAAGTGGCAATGCTAACCAGGCTAAGGGCTAGTCCACACGTACTAAACCGATCTTTTTTTCCTCCGTCTTCCCTGAAACCGCATCAAGAATATTTGCATCCAAACGGATCCATCTCAACACGACTCAACACGTTACTTCATACCCCAGGCCTATAGGTGGCACTGTTTCTTTACAGAAATTGACCAAAGTTTGTGCTTTACAAACAGACAGAATAGGCTATGACAAAATGGCTAGTGCAAGGAAAACCAGAATTGTTTGTGTGGACTGATGGTGAACTGTCAACTGTAGTCAACTGTAAAACTAATAAACTTTATTTTCACGGTTTGTGAAGGATGCAGTCCGTCCTTTATTTGGCTAACGAGGTAGGCCTACTAATCACCTTTACTTTATTTGGTTGTAGGATAGTCCGTGATTCACATTAGTTTTGGCTATCACGCTAATTAGGCTACTAAACGCAAGGCTTACCCAAGTTCTAGGCTATTCTGTCGCCACATTTATAATATTGCTATAAAACCTTCGTTAGTAACAGTCAATCGTTTGCCTGCATCAAATCCAAATCGGCGATTTTGCATTCAGTGTGCTACCATTGGCTTAACGTGAGTTCTAAAGCGCCTTTGTATGCTTATATCTGATTTCACTCGACTGTGAATGCATGTATATATGTTGTAAGACATGTAAAATAAATTAATGACACTGGCATTCGCAACAAATTAATGTAGCCTAAACTTCAGTGGTGGAATGTAAGGAAGTACAAATGCCGTTACTGTACTTAAGTAAATTTCCAAATATTTGTACTTTACTTAAGTAAAATGTATAGTGCATACTTTTGACTTTTACCGTTACATTTTACAGCAATTATCTGTACTTTTACTCCGCTACATTTCTACAACACCATCGTTCCTTTTACGATACATTTTATGATCAGTTTTTTTTTCTCTCTGACAAACACGTTTGTTTTACCGGGGGGTTGCTACCAAAGATTCTGGGCTGCACGTGCATTCTTAGAAACATAAGCTTCTAGTCTAGACCAGGCAAAGCGTGAGCTTGTAGCCATCTGCATTCGGTAGGCTATATTCACCAGACCCATGGCTACACTGTACATGCAACTGTGTTCTGTGCCTTTCTCTGTCTGTTATCTGCAGCGTTAGGGCCTCCTCTCCGATGAGATCGCTATCCGCGGATCAGCGAAGTTACAGGCTATGCCCATGCTTCTGTCACACGTCTGATCATTTGCGGCACAAATGAATGGTAGACTATTAATGAACGGTGGCGGAAAAAACGTAACATTTTCCAGATTAGGAAATATTCCTTAATTGTGTGTGATTAAATAAAGATGCATAGCCTACAATTGGGGGTAGTAACGTGAGCGCTCATTCAATGTCTATGCGTCTGCGCCAAGTGAAACTGAACTTAATCATAAAGACACCTTTCTCAGCAACTTTTCTGTTCAATCAGCATAATTGGCATTACGATCCACCCGATGTTTCCCTTGTCTACCCCGTTAAACTTCAGGCTCTCGTGTTTTGCTGAATGATATTACTCAGCAGATCACCCTAGTAGATAACCAGAATTACAGTCTCTAGAATTGTAGGTCAGAATGTAAACTGGGCCACAGATGGTAAGCACAATTGCATTAACTTAAAACGATCTAGTCGAGTATAACCTAAAACTAGCTTAATTAAAATGCCACAGCCCATACTGATTTTTCCTTTTAGAATATAGATATTAAGAGAATAAATCATTATGCAAATACTTTTACTTTTAATACTTGAAGTACATTTAAAAGCAGGTACTTTTTACTTTTACTTAAGTAGGGTTTTCATTGTGGTACTTTTACTTTTACTAAAGTAAATATTTCTCTGTGTATTTGTACTTTTACTTAAGTACTGAGGTTCAGTACTTCCTCCACCACTGCTAAACTTACACCGCACTTTCCTAATAACTTTAAGTTCTGTCGCGTCACTGACAGTAGCTAGAATGCATTAAAAAACACCGGGAAAAAACAGTGTTCAGTCCATCAAGTCATAAGCTATCGGCGCTGCGCAGCACCAGTTGTGATATTTATCTTACGGAGTATAATCGTAGGTAATGTCATGTATGAAAACTAGTATTGTTAGGCAATACTATAAGTGCAAGTCCAGGGCAGCTGAGGTGTGGCGATGACAGCATCGATCACATAAGCAGTATGTGCGGTTTAAGCTGTCTAAACGAATTCAAACGGACTCACGGTTTCAGATCTCTCCACTCTGGGACCAGGTTTCAGAAAAGTGCGGTTTCGAGCAGTGCGTTTACAGGATTCGTTTGGACGCTCGGCCAAGACGAAGCAAAACCTCTGCGTTTAACCTAAAAAGCGTCTCCGTGTGGACGGGCCCTAATAAACAAACCATGCTACCGTGAGTAACGTTGAAGGGTAAAGTCACGTGACTTCTTTTGTAGTTCGTTTATGAAACAAAAGGAGCAATTTCGATTTTCTTAAATAAGGCAAAAAAGGGTCTGACATTTTCACAGTTAGAATATTATTACTGTATAGACACTGGAAAATATTTTTGGTGGATAACATCGCTGATTTGGCTTCACAATATTTTTTTTAAAATAGGTCTATGGGACTTAACATTGGAGCTGCTCTTCGATAGGAACGCAACCACTTGGGGCGCTGGTTTTCACTTTCCCTCCCTATTGTTACGTATCCAGCCTCTAAGGGCTGACACTGGGGGCGGAGACAGGGGCTGAGGCTGGGGGGCCACGGCCTGCTTAGAGGCTGACCTATTCCTGGATAGCGTACTCAAGGACAGCAATGCAGAGGGCTGCTCAACTGGGTCCACCTTGCATGGAATGAGTGACTCTGATGTTGTTGCATCCATCATCCAAGATAAGCCTACAATATCAGTCCCCACAGATTGACCAAAAGCTTAATAAAAGTTGTTATAATTAACTTATAAAGGACTATATTAGTTGTTCTGGGCCTTTGTTGTTATAATTAACTTATAAAAGCTTAATTGCTGGCCTTTATTGAAACACTTCACATTCTGATCAGGATGCAGAACTTCTTGTTATGAAAAGAGGTACATTGGAGGGCACAATTATTGAGGTAACGTAATGTCTTTATTTGCTTTATAGTGCCCCAAGTTCTTCCCTGCAGCTATGCATATTCATAGGGATGCTCTATGGCCGCTGATATTCACTAATAGGCTAATAGTTTGATTGATCGGAGCACTCTGAAGGCCGATCAGAAGAGCTGCAAATGACGCAAAACGGCCGATTCAGGAGCTCAGCATGTCTGCCACAGTACCGCACCATGAACCCTTGTCCTGTCTTTGAAAAGAACACTCAGACTCTGTTTCTGTTTTTCATCTGTGTCTTGAGGAAAACCACAGAGCAATTTCAGATATGTACAGGCAAGAACAGAGCTCGCCTCTGTTATGTCACTAGCTCTGATTATGGCCAGAGTTGGAGTGAGGTGAAAGACTTGACAGAGAGTGTGATAGGTAGGAGCATTCAGAAATGGGCGACATTCGCAGTAGGACCAGGGCATGGCATTCAAATGAAGAGCGGAAGGCTTATCATTCCAGCTTACGTGTGTTACATTCACCACAGATGTTTCTGTTTTCCCCTGCCATGCTCAGTCAAGCCTCATGCATTAGCCTTCTACAGTGATGACTATGGGAAGACGTGGCAGGTAGAAACAAAGATGGCGGTGAAGTTTAAGTATATATACTCTTTTGATCCCGTGAGGGAAATTTGGTTTCTGCATTTAACCCAATCGGTGAATTAGTGAAACACAAACAGCACACAGTGTACACACAGTGGGGTGAAGCACACACAAATCCCGGCGCAGTGAGCTGCCTGCTACAATGGCGGCGCTCAGGGAGCAGTAAGGGGTTAGGTGCCTTGCTCAAGGGCACTTCAGCCACAGCCCACTGGTCGGGGCTCGATCCAGCAACCCTCCGGTTACAAGTCCAGAGTGCTAACCAGTGGGCCACGGCTGCCCCTAAACACATCACACGGGAATCGAACCCCGGTCACCCGCATGCCAGCCCTTGCCTGTGACCACTGCACTATCTGCTTCGACAATGAAGTCATGTGAGTGTCAAATGGCTGAAGTTACAGACCATGCAGGTCAAAGTTATTTGTATTGCAATGCTCGTAATACTCGTAACAGCCATGGCCACAGAATAGAGGCTATAAGCGGAGATAAGGGAGCAGACTTTGTTCAGGCCCACCTAGCACAGGAGCTAGTGGAGCAGCCCCATGGGTGCCAAGGTAGTGTAGTTGCCTCCATTGAATGCATCTCGGTGGGAGGCCCTGTGGAAACTTCATCATGGCCCAAGTGGCTACTCAGATTTGGCTTACTGTGAAGACCAAGACATGTTTGTCTGTCTCATGGAAGATGGTGAGAAGAGTGAGCTTGAGGAGATTGCTTCTGTGCAGTTTGATCTCAGAAATATCATGTTTTCCACTGATATTCAGTCTTCCCTTTAAGAATGACTGAGGTTGAAAACCAATCACCCTTGAAAATGTTGTTGATGTTATAACACTTAGTTTAATTAACACAGATTAAAGATGATTAAGTATTAAATAATGTTAAACGTTTACATTTTTTTAGATTGTTTTTTTTAATGGAGGTCAAATGTGTAGGCTACTGTTAACTTACTGCTTTTATCTTTCACACACATTCAGTGAAGAAGAAATGTAAATATTAGTAAACACTCGGAAACACACTTGCATTCCCTCGCATTGCACAGGGAAAGGGGTGTTTCTTTGGTCATTCACACGTGAAAGAATTTGATTATTAGATATATTATTTTTCAATATATTCATTATTTTTCTTGTAGTTCAGACAAAATCATTTTTTTATGTGGTGGTGCTTTTGAATGTCACTGCTGTCTTGATGAACTGTAAATAAAGAATAGTAAATGTGAATATGTGACCATTCATGTCTTGCAACAGAAGTAGGCTAGTCCACCGTAAACTCAAACTCAAACAGCAACAAAAAATAGGCCTAGCCTACTTGAACATTTATTTTCAGTGAAAATATGTAAACAGTCTGGCACAAAGGATTATGTTACAAATTCAACAAAATATGCATGATCCTTATTAAATAAATGCAAGATCCATATAGAATTCACAAAAGGAGGTCCCTTTACCTGAACTTCCTCCAGAGGGCGTTGGTAGTCTATTTCCCACGCTCTCCCTGCTTCCCCGGACCTGTGCCGTAGTTTTTAAACCTCTAGGCCTACTATACTATAATAGCCTATGTTTGTTTATTTGAGGAATGTAAGCATTGCTGATTCAAGATAGGCCTAACCCCCATCCCCCACCACACACACACACACACACAAGGCCTAGTAAGCTAGGCTATTGTTTTTGTTTTGTTTTTTTACTTATATTCCCATGTTGTAGGCCTATCTGATTGTTGATTGTTGCATTTCCCGTTATTTTATTACTGCTAGAATAATAGCCCACAAAACAGATAAATGG
Organism: Alosa alosa; assembly: GCF_017589495.1. Classification (NCBI taxonomy): domain Eukaryota; kingdom Metazoa; phylum Chordata; class Actinopteri; order Clupeiformes; family Clupeidae; genus Alosa; species Alosa alosa. The sequence goes on along the minus strand of NC_063190.1, from coordinate 22,596,885 downwards.
ATAAAGAAGTAATAGGGCAGGAAGGCGCTAGTATTTAAAGTCATAAACTAGCCTACGTTTCCCAGAAACATATTTCCCATAATTCTTTGAAACAGGAAGCACGCTTGTTTTGGTTTGGCAGACCTACGTGCAAAGAGATAGGGTGCACACAGGACAGAAACATAGCCTATCTACCAGGAGCGGCAATGAAGCGGTAGGCAATAAATATATGTTATATAACAAGGTAGACTAGCTGTATGTAGTGACAGTTGAATTGTTAACGTTAGGATTTCAGTTTACATTTATGAACGGAGACGTGGTAGCGTTAAGCTAGCACATCTGAATGTCCGGTTGGAAGTTTAGACAGCTTGTCTTAGAAAATTTGATTTGAGAGTTATCACCACATGTTATGACCACAGTAATTATATTTGACGTTATTTGAAGGGTGACTCGGCGCGATTGCGATGATGCCCCTGTAGTGACAGTTGAATTGTTAACGTTAGGATTTCAGTTTACATTTATGAACGGAGACGTAGCGTTAAGCTAGCTTTACATCTGAATGTCCTGTTGGAAGTTTAGACAGCTTGTCTTAGAAAATTTGATTTGAGAGTTATCACCACATGTTATGACCACAGTAATTATATTTGACGTTATTTGAAGGGTGACTCGGCGCGATTGCGATGATGCCCCTGTACCCGAGGAGCAGGAGACGGAGGGACAGAGGCAGCTCCATAGCCTGCTCCTTCAACAACTCGACACTGGAGTCGACATCGATCGGTAGGTTGAGCACACCGCATTGTAAAAAAGATGTCAGGATTGTTACATGGTTTACGGTTGTTATGATGAATAATGTTTTGGCATCACTCAGCTGCTTTGCGAAGAAGCAGTGCTTTGCTCCCGCCGCTTTCTACAAACCCTTTGGGGAGCAGGCTGCAGGGGTGAAGAGCCTGTCACAGTTCCAAGACCTGCAAGACAGAGAGACGGAGATGGCCAGTTTGAGAGAGTTAGGGCTGAATGATGCTGAGATTCAGCTATGGAAGAACAGGGATAAACATGAGGCATCTCAGAAGGTATCACATGGTTTCAAATGGTGGTCTAAATCTAATTTAATATTAAAATTGTGTTAGGCTATGTACAGTAGGCCTATGTGTTGATTAAAAATGTATGTGTGTTTGTGTGCATATGCACAGTGTGTAAATGCTTTCCAACTTGTGCTTGTTTGATCCAGGCCCGAGGGGTGTGTGTGGATCCTGCAGCAAGGCGTGAGCGGCTACAAGTCATCCAAGAGAAGATTGACGCCCGCGACCACCTTCTGTCCCGTCCACAGCGTCTGTCTGCCAGTCGGCCACTCTCACGGAGAGAAATGGAGATTGAGCGGGCACTGTTCCAGGGCACCGATCGACAGGGATTCCTCACTGCCCTCTACCATCAAGGTTTCATGCCGTCGCCTGATCTTTGAAATGCCTCTTCTTTTTATGTACTCACCCATACTGTCCCCATATTTTTTATTTTACATTTTCATTCATAACAATGCAGTATTCTTTGGGAAGCAAGATCCACTGGCTCCTTGACTTTCCCCTGTGTGTAAAATCATGTATTAATACTACAACATAATAGAATTATGAGTTCTTAAAATTTGCACTGTTATGTGCTTTTAGCACCTTATTTTACCAAGTCCAGCAATAGGTTACATGATTGAGAAATGCTCACAAATGTTACACATCATTTACATTCTCAAAATAACGGGTGTTCTCTACTACCACACAGAGGAAGAGCCTAGTTCAGACCAGCCAGGGTCTTCAGGAGCAGACACCATGCACATACTTTATAAGGACTTCCTAAAGGAGGCAGAAAAAGAAGAACCTGCCCAACCAGCGAGTCACAAAAGTGCAAAGGAAAACCACTGGCAGGTTTCACAGAGCAGCCACTCTCAGTCTTGCCATAACAGCAGCCAACCACGTGCATCTGTTGACAAAAGAGCCCAGCCACCTTCTCACAGCAGCCAAGAGTTTAGTTATTTATTGAATGTGATGGATAGATGTGTAGACCAGCCATCATCGATTCTGGACAGTTCAGCCTGCCAGCCACAGACTCAGGTCAACCAAAAGATGATTCAGATCTCAGCTTCCAACAAAAAAATGGATGTGAGCCAGTCAATTGGTGCTTTGATTTCACCAACCAGTGCTGGATCACAGCTAAATGGGCCAGTGACAGTCACTGGCCACGTGGAGCTTGTCCCTGAGGAGGAAATCCTGAAAAACAAGGAGACGGTGGAGGGCATCAGAGGAATTCCTCGCTTTCAGAACTACCAGCCAGGAGAGCCATCTAATGTCAGTATAAACCATTCCAAATATTTGCACCTTGTCACTGAGCTTTTGAAATATGGTATTCATGTATCTGATATTCTGGTATCTTTTATTAAGGGTTGTTCACACCAAGAGTGATGTCTATAACGATAACAGAAAGCGACCCCAACAATGTTGTTCTTATGTCGTTAACATTATAGTTTATGTGTGGACATTGTCATTCATATTAGTGTGATGGCGATGCTTTTTTGCCATTATTGTTAAAGTTATCATTCTTGGTGTGAACGACCCTATTTAATTTAAACCACAGGAATAGTTGCTTGGACCCTTTGTGTTGTTGATCTTTACTGGTTCCTATAGGTGCTGTATGTGAAGAACCTTAGTCCACGGGCCACTGTGGCACAGCTTGTGTCGCTTTTCTCCCGGTTCCAGCACTCTGACCGGCCACCTATCCTCTACCGCCTCCTCACTGGAAGGCTCAAAGGACAGGCCTTCATCACACTTTCAGGTGGGGAGTGGGGGGTAATGCTCATGTCCAGTGCTCATGTGTTAAAATTTGGGTGGGAATCCAATGAATGAAGATGTCAGCTTGCAATTGTTAAGCTATGACAGCTTTATAAAAAGTGTGTGTGTGTAAAAATAAGGATATTTCTACATTTGACTGAGTTGACTTTCCGTTTCCATGTTGTTTTGTATCATTATATTAGATAAGGAGAGTGCACAAGCGGCTCTGGGACTCTTGCATGGCTACCGGCTTCTAAACAGGCCACTGGTGATTGAGTTTGGCAGAGAGAAAAAAGCCTGCAAGGAGGACATGAAAGAAGTTGTCCAACCAGATACTCCAACATGACTGGTAGAAGAGATATTGAACTGAAACAAGACAGCAAACATATTTTCTATGTTCCATGTACAAGAGGTGTATCATAATACAATATTTTTGAAATGTAATGGTGTAATTTGCCCATAAATTGACAGTCTGTGCACAGGTGTAAGTGCCCAAGATCATGCTGTTATTCTGTCTTGTATTAACAAGAAAGAAAGATGACAGCATCCAGCTCCCATTGTTACCACAAAAGAGATGGCACTGTCACAGCAGACTCATCTCTAGAGTCAGTAAGGATTTCAAAGGTGATGGCTTTAAGGTGCTCTAAACAATTTAGTTTAAATTGTTGATTGATTAGCAACAGATTGTTGGTGTTGATGTAGTGTCAAAAACATCTGTGTACTGTATGGCCCAAATATATATTACATGTATTACATTTTGCATGCTAATCAGCTCGGTCCAACCTCTCATAACACCACTTTGTGCAATACTGACCACTTTGTAGATGACGAGTCTGAAATAAGCAAATGACAAGGGCATTAGTACACAAAAAAAAACCCTCTTTGGAGATTCATTTTAATGACCGTTCAAGTGTTCGTGGGAAATGGAAGACCGTTTGTTAAAAACTCTAATTACATTTTTAGAGTGCTGGGCTGAATTTACAAATGCATCCCAAATAATCTGAGCAATTCTGTAGTTAGGACCAAAAAGTAGCTCAGGCGCAAGCCCATCCATTAGCATTAATGTCTAGCCCATCAGCTACTGTAGCTCAAAAGGTTGAGCACCTTCCAATTGAATCTTTCAAAATAAGGACAGAGGCCACACACACTAATCATTAGGTTATTCATTCAACACCACCATTTCCGCAAACAGCCTTGATGAAGGCTGTTCGCCAAAATGTCAATTAAAATCTACAGTGAGCAGCCACTCAGTCCTTACTTCGATAACTTTGTGGCCAGGATCTCTACTCTAAGCTAGTCAGCCCCCTCCCCCCTTTCAGTAATTGTGTCAAAGTCAACACACTGAAAGACCAGGCTGCATGAAACTTAGTGGGCAGGTAGCCCAGCCTGCTTTCATTTATTTTACCGCTACATAGAAACCATCTCTAACCAGGGCACATTTCCAAGATTGGTTGGCTAGTTATGTGGAACGAGGGAGAGAATATCATTGCAGTACTGAATAATTGGAGCCCAGATGCAATTTTGTCATTTTCTAAATTTCTGATCCTCTGAATAAAAACAGTTCCAAGATCCAATTTAATTTGTCAAGGTGGAAAAAATGAAATTGGATATTTGAATCCATTTCTGTTTTTCCAAATGTCCGTTTGTGTTTAGAAAATCTAACTGATAAGCGTTACACGGACCCAATATCCACCAATTGTATAATTAACTGGACCAACTTCCCTTTTAGTTAGGCTAACACATTACAAAATTAAACGTAAATGTAACAGGAAAGTTAATGAGGTCTTCTATTCAGCTTTACCGCCAAATCAGACAAGACAATCACAACTCCCACTTTCAAAAAAACAAACAGGAAAGACAATATTGGATAAAAAGTCTGGTCTTTATTGCTTTCAAGATGAAAATGATGAGTAGTTCCATCAGGCATAGCATTCCAAATGGTCACATCAGGAATGGGTTAGGCAGAATCATGGGAGTCTACAGGGATTAAAAAAAAAAAAAAAAAAAAAGACAAGTTACATTTTACTTACATTTCAGAACTCCTTACCATATGCCATTGCTTCAATCTGGGACTGGTCAACTAGACATTTGTTATGACTATTGGTTGATCTAAGAATGCTACAGCCTGAAATATGAACCAGGCCAGCCCACAATGTTCCATTTCAGCTCCAAAAAGGTTCAAACCAAAATCATTCCTTGTACAGCAGTAGTTGGGCTAACAAACTGCACAAGTTGTTATATAGCCTGCCATCTACAATTCACAGGAGACAAATACAAGATGACTGGGGGAGCTCCATCAGCCAGAGGTTAAGTCTGAGCAGTTTGTTAGGGAGCAGAGTATGCAGCACAGTAGGAGACAGGGATAATAAAGTATTAAAATAATAATTGGTGAGCAAGTTTACAAATGCTATTGCGCTCCAACATGGGGTTGATAACCACCAGAGGTTTGTGACACTACTGGCACTGATTATTATATAAGAGACCTGCTGGGCTAAGATATGAACCATACAACCAAGCCAGCCCACAGTGCCCAGTTTCTGCACCATTGCTCTAAAATCAGTCAACCAAAGGGACTCCTTCCTTGTGTGGTACAGAGCACTAGTGGGGCTAATGAACTGAATTCACACATCTACAATCCACAAGTCTCAGAAGACCAGCGCTAAAGATTGTCATGATGGATGGGGAGAAATTCCACAAATCTAAATCAGATACTAATGTACTGTAGAGCATCATGTCTTGGTCAAGTTTCAAATCCCAGATGTATCAATAAAATTGAAATCTCACAGAAACATGTCAAAAAGCCAAATCAGCAAATACCAGTAACCGTGGTCCCATCTTGGGCAGCAGTAGTCTCATTATGCAGGTTCAGTACAGTAGTTAACACAAAAGCATCCTCACTTGCACCATCTTGGGATACCACATGAGAAAACAAGGAGAAAGTCATGGAGGATCCAGTTAGTTTCAGAACCAAACCGAGTCATAAACAGATTATTCCCAACTGCAGTTGTAAGCAGGACAGGGACACACTGCCCTTCAACAGCCAGCGAGCCTTACCAGTTCCTACAGTGTGGTCTGAGGTGGTCTGGTTTTGGACATTTGGTGTCGGCATGGTAACCTCAGCATCTTCACTTGGACCATCCTGGGACCCTACACAAAACAGCCGGCTCATTTTAGACCATAGTATAATTTGGGAATGATGTAGGTGGTGGCATAATTTAAAGTGACCCCAATGGTTTTCCCTAATAGAAGTTTGTTCAGGCCATGTTAGCAACTACCCCCGTAGGATTTGATTGCCAGTAACAGTTACTCCACCTGCAGCATATGACGTAGTCTGGTTTTGGGAATTTGGGGCTTCAGTTACCATGTCATCTTCACTTGCTCCATCTTTGTATTTCACAAAATAAATTTATGTCAGTGGGGCTGTGTATGGAATGGTATATAGTGAAGTACATAAATCATATTCAAATGAAGCCACAAATGACCCAATGTCCTTACCAGCATTTCCAGTTTGGGCAGCATCTGTCTGATTCTGGGGATTAGGTGCTGGAGTGGCTGATTGAACATCTTCACTTGCACCACCTGGGGATTCCATTCAAGTTTAGACATTTGAGTTCAACACAACCAGCTTGTAAGACTATAGGAGCACTACAGAATTACTCACCATTATCTCCGGTTTGGGTCTGGTTGTTGGGATTTGGTGTTGTAACATCAACCACATGGGCACCTTTCTCCACAACATCCCTCTTTGGAAGACAGAAGACTGCTCAGATGAGCAAAAGAAATCATGATTTAAGTGGGATTTAAAAGACACAATACAACTGCCAAAAGATACTTAACACCACTCACCATTACTAACAGTAGCAATGAGAAACCACACAGCGACAACTTTTGCCAGTACTGCCATGTTGGATCACTAAACAACAATGGAAAGGATGATTTCAAGCTGGCATTATGGAGGCTTATAAAGGCAGGACGCCCTCATGCTCAATTCAGTGATAATTAGAATCAAATGAGTTCCAGGTGTGCATTGTTTAGTGATGCGTGCCAGTGTCTCTGGGGTGTGGCCAGACATTAATAGACCTATGAAGTTCACCTACAAAAAAGCTACCATCTTTGCCCAAATAAGGAGATCCGGTATCTTGAGATTTTTTTCTATAGGAAAATAACATGGGGATTTTGAATAATCGCACCTGTTAAACTCTCACAGGGACGAAGAAATTAGAAATGCAGACGTTTTGCTCTACACAGTTTTGTCGCAGGTGCTAAACATCTTGCACTAACTTAGGGTGTTTTCACATAGGCCATTTATCGACCTACACAGAGCACGCATTCTTGAACCAGTGGCGTTCCGAATTCTTTAAACCTTGGTGCTATCTAGTGGTATCTTGTGCGGTCCAGAACTGGTGCTATCTAGTGAACCAACCAGTTTTGAACCGCACCAAGGGTGTGTCATCAACAATGGGTATTGCATGCAAAACAAAAGTTAATGAGATGCATAAACGGGAGAATGATATGAACAGTTGTCCCCTAAAAATGGCAGAAATTAGCTAGATAGATAGATAGATACTGGTGTGGTGATTTTGTTTCATATAAAAAAATATATGAAATATGTAATATATATACATTTTTAATGAATTCTGATCTGAAGTTATTGCAAAGATCCTCTAACTGTCAGTCAACATGTCAGCCAATCAAACTTTCTAATTCAGTGCAGGCCCCCTCACATTATGCACAAAAAAGTCGTCAATCTGAGTTCGTTTAGAAGGCTGAAAGGGACCAAGTGTGAAAACACTCTTATGGCGGAATCTCTAACGGCATCACCGTCGGCCATCTTGTCACAGGCAAGCTATCTGGTGGGCTCTGTGGTACCTGATGTAAGGTGATTGATCTGCACAAACACAAATACTCTTATCTCGCTGAAATCTTGACGGATTTACAAACGGTTTGGTTTCTTACAAACATTATTAACGTAGCTATAATCTGGATACTTGAACATGTTGAAGTTTGTATTATTATTTATAAGTATGCAGTGTCATAACTACATCTCTGACGTTTATAAACCAAACCGTTTGAAAATCGGTAGAAAATTGAGCAAGTTATGGTTGTTTAAAAAGTATGCACCATTGAAACACAATGTTAGGCCTATGAGTGAGCGAGCTGACTGTGGCAAGGTGGCCTCCAGGTGCGGACGTCAACCTCTATTGGCCAGCAGCGCGGACGAGACATCTAGCCTGTATTATGTATATCTATGGTTCAACAGACCTCTGAAGTTCGCCTATAAAAACAGTAGGGGTTAAGTCATTGAGAGACCTCAGACCAGCCTCAGACGAGTCCAGGAAGTGACGTCAATTCCAGAAATAAGTACATCATTTACTTTACTCTTTATGGAGAATACAGCAGGAAAACACATATTTTCTTTTACAGTTTATATAGAAAATAGTCATATTAGGTAGAAGCGTTTTATTATTATTCATAATTCACATTTATTTATTAAATAACCGATCGCGACTGACTGTCCATGTGATCTGCCAGAGTCAGCTGGGAGGAGCTCGTGACTCACGCATAGGGACTCACGGCAGATATTTTGGTTTATGGCTATGGTTTAAGTGTCCTTCCTATTCATTAACATGAACATGATGACTGACGAAATAAATGACTATGATGTTTAATAAACCTTTGTAGGCATACATTTAACAAGTTATCATTATATCACATCAATAAAGTGTTTTCTGTAGGCTAGGCTTGATTGTAAGTTTTTGCACATTCCAACATAAGGAAGCAGCATGAGGAAACTTGTCTTTTTTCTGCCTTATGTTCTAACTAATTTTACGAGTCTGCAGTATCACCGAGTACAGCTGATACAAGAGGGTCTGGCGTCTCTTTGTTATGATGCACTTCCTGCGACGGTCACCCGTCTCTAAATAACTTAACTCCCTCTAAAGGAACCAAAGCTGCCATCTTTGCCCATATAAGGAGATCCGGGTGTTAATTAAAGCTAACTACCTGTGGCCAGTTTTATTGCAAGTTAGCTCTGGGTCGTCTTACCAAACGCACCAAAGATCACAGTATCCACTAGAAGGCAGAGGACAAAAGTGTGTAGAGCAAAACATCTGCATTTCCGATTTCTTCATCCCCGCAAGAGATTAACAGGGGCGATAATTCAAAATCTCCATGTTATTTTGTCATAGGAAAAATCTCAAGATACAGGATCTTCTTACATGGGCAAGGATAGTAGCTTTTTTGTAAGCAAACTTCAGAGGTCTATTTTCAGCTACAGAGGTTTTTTTTAGCATGGTGTCTGAATTTCAGCCAGAGAAGGTGCCAGGATTTATGTATGGGTCTGGCATTGTTTGAGTGGGCCAACTTACACACAAAGCATATATCTCAGCAATGCTTTCTTGTATCAAAACCAAACTTGTTAAAGTGCTACAGGGGGTGCGCTCTCCTCAGTAGCACTATCTTCACCATGATAAGGTGGGTCTGGTGGCATTGGTTGGCCCAGGACGACCAACTCCCCGTCCTGGCTGATGGAGGCTGCCGGGACCTAGCCAACACATTTTTTTTTCTGTTGGGGTGTGCTCCCTTAGCCTTGCCTCAAGAGGCTAACCCGCAAGGTAGTGGGGCTATTTGCCCATAGCTGGTTGATAGGCGTCAGGGCATGTCCACCATGTGGTGGGCCTGCAGACCACATCTCTGGGGCCCACTGCTGCTGCGAGACCCCCTGCAGTTTAGCCTGGGACTGGTACCCAGTTACCATGTGTGGCCACAAGGAGGCACTGCAAAAGTCTTGGTGGTGGAGAGGCTGGCGGAGGAGACTTGCGGAGGAGACTTGCACACTCGGCTCTTATTTTCACCCCCTGCTTTCTGCTTTTTAGCTGGGGGCTAGCCAGCTAAAAAGCAGAAAGCAGCATGCACTAACTGCAAGCGGAAAGCAGCATTCACTAACTACAAGCGGAAAGCAGCATGCACTAACTGCAAGCAGAAAGCAGCATGCACTAACTACAAGCACCTCCACACTACTGCACTAGACGCTTCACACATATCCTGTGTAACGAGGGACACGCACGCTTCACACACACACGCACACACACACAAACATACAAACACACACACAAACACGCGCACCCACACACAAGCACAGACACGCACACATGCACAGACACACATAAACACACACACACAGTACACATGCATTCACACACCCAGGTACATGCACACACACAGGCACGCACATACTCACATGCACGCACACACACAGCACGCAGACACACACACACATGCACACACACACACACACGCACCTTCAGGGCGCCGGCCATGTTCTCCAACAGCCGCTGGCGCTCCGCCCCACACAAGACTTGGGTGTAGAAGGTGCACACCTAAAGAGCGCGGACAGCAAACCGCTGACCATATGTTTATTCACTGAGTCTGTGCTCCTGTCAGATCCAAAGTCGCACGATCACTCAGGCATTAAACTATAAATGACTTTCACACTAAGGGCACATGTAACATCTTTCACCAGCCAGGGAGCAAGAGAACTTCTCTTCCACACAGCCACCCACAGAGGTGCCACATACACGCCTGGTGTAATCGTGTGTCTTTGTCCCCGCGCACATGGCGTGTGATGAGAATTGCATCGTCAATGCGGTATACGGGGTGTGTTGTGTGCCTCCCAACAATTGAGACCATGTGTCAATGATGCATGTCATTGACGTGTACAAAAACGCATACCACTTCCTTTAGCTGGCAGGCATACCTGAGTATATATACTCTTTTGAAATTTGGTCTCTGCATTTATCCCAATCCGTGAATTAGTGTGAACACACAGTGAGGTGAAGCACACACTAATCCCGGCGCAGTGAGCTGCCTGCTACAACAGCGGTGCTCGGGGAGCAGTGAGGGGTTAGGTGCCTTGCCCGTTCCTACTTTATCGGGGTTCGAACTGGCAACCCTCCGGCTACAAGTCCGAGCGCTAACCAGTAGGCCACGGCTGCCCCCTGACGGTGTTACTCCTAACGGAGTAACGGTGTCATCGTCAGCACTGTTGCAGCAGGCCACGTCAAAGGACACCTGAAACTTTGACTCCATGGAGCGGGGCTGGGTCTCGGGGGCACTGGACTCCATGGCACGGGGCTGGGTCTCTGGGGCACTGAAGCTGTTGGGGTAACAGTCAGGGGCTCCAGCTGCAAACAACCAATACACACAGAACTAAATCACTGAAGCTCTGGAGTCACCAGAGAGATGGCATCCTCATGTATCAGATTATTACTTTGCTGGGACAGCATCTTATTCATGACGTCTTTGGTGCAATCAATGCAGGCTCAGTTGTCAAGTTTATATACTTTATTACCAGAATGTATAAATAATACCTTGTGTTACATTTCTTTATTCTGTCATTATATAGCAATGTGATGACATAATGTAACAAACAAGCCATCACATCGACTGAATTGTACAAGCTTGTAGTGAAATGTCATAATATCAAATATGACACAGGGCAAGACTTCTAACTGACTTTTAGCTAGCCCAATATTGTGTCAGCTGCTATCCGGGATGAGATCATTACCACGTGCACTATGTATATGAGAAGTGATGACTGGCAGGGAAGGGCAACCAAATGATTCCATTTCCTATAGGGAGGGAAAGTAATCTCATCGCCATCTAGTGGTTGCGTTCCTAGAGTTTAGCGGAGTGGATGGGATTTTTTTTTTTTAAATATATCTCGGTGCACATTGGGATCTTAATTTAATGCCTTCCAAATGTTAGGCACTGGGGTCACCTCTATTGCTTCAAGTGGTCATACCTTATTTTTAGGATCAGTTGAATTGTTTTGAGTTTTTGTCGTAACATGGTGATAAGGAACTACAGCTGCATGTGACGTCACATGTTTGGGCGCTTAATCTCTAACTGATCAATACGCAATTTGGTTAACTGGCTTAACATATTTTTGTAATAACGGAACGTGATGTAAACCGCGTGGTGATAACCTTTATGTCAGAATAACTGGTGTTGTGCTTCTACTCACATGAAGAGCTAGCTGTAAGTGTTAAGTGTCAATGCTAACCAGGCTAATAAACAAACCATGCTACCATGAGTAACGTTGAAGGGTAAAGTCACGTGACTTCTTTTGTAGTTCGTTTATGAAACAAAAGGAGCAATTTCGATTTTCTTAAATAAGGCAAAATAGGGTCTGACATTTTCACAGTTACTACTGTATAATGTTATTGTACAATACTGTACTAATACTGTACAATATTATTACTGTATAGACACTGAAAAATATTTTGGTGGATAACATTGCTGATTTGGCTTCACAAAATTTTTTTTTAAAAATAGGTCTATGGGACTTAACATTGGAGCTGCTCTTCGATAGGAACGCAACCACTTGGGGCGCTGGTTTTCACTTTCCCTCCCTATTGTCTGTGACTTAATGTGATGGCTGAGAGCAACTTTGTGGTTTTGGAGAGGACTCAAACTCATTTAGCTAAATTGCCAGACAGACACTGGGGTGTAGAATACATACACAAAACAGACTGTACTGATATTATTTTCATTTCCGTCCTTGCTATTGTAAGACATCTGCCCAGCCATATGAGTAAGTGAAGTAAAAAGTAAAGATACTTTTTTTGGTTTGTTTGTTTGATTTTTTTTTATCTGTGCAACCACAAACATGCAAGTTGCTTCATTGGCTGCAGGTTCAGTGTAGTGTACTTAACCATTGGCAATATACCTCAAGCCCTTTTGCACCAGCTAGGAATGGGCCTACTCTACTCCCTTTCTGTAATATCCACATACTTGTGTGTGTGTGTGTGTGTGTGTGTGTGTGTGTGTGGACAGCTATTCAGCCAGTGCTGAAACTCCAAGGCACTATTACCTTAACCTTCTGCATGTATAATAAGCCTATAGCAACTGTAGCACCATTCTTGTTTGCTAGCTAATCTCTAAATCCCTTCACAATGCATTGAGATGAGGAATCTTGTCAACCTCCTAGATTGGATTGACAGAGATATACGTGCTGAGCTGAGCTGCAGAGGCACGACAGCAGTAATTATCATCCCCTCAAGTAAGTTCAACAACGAAACAGTTTTGTGGTTAGCCTACAAATCTATCCTCAGCACATCAGTCAATCATCCGGTATCCCTCTTCTCATACACCACACCCCCTCACCCCTCCACACACACACACTCACACACACACACACACACACACACACACACACACACACACAATGTTTGGAGGGCAGGGTAGTTTTAAATAAAACTTTCAAGAATGCAGATGCAAAAAAAAGAAAAGATGAGCAGTGATATTGTGTAGCAGAGTAAAGCAAGGCAATGCAATAGATCATAGTTGTGCACCCCAAACCTCCACTATTCAACTATTCAAAGTCAAGTATTTAACATGAAACCAAAGTGAAGTAGGGGTGCACTTCAAAAAGATTCTTTCTGCTAACTGTGCCGAGTTACAAATTCTGAATCTGCCTTGATAATTATTCTACTTAATCTTTTATTACTTTTTTTACTACTTTTGCCTTCGTTTTTTGCTTACTAATTATCCTTTATTTTTAAATTATTTTACCTAGTGTTTTATGTTTTCTTTTTATTATGATCTTTACCTTTTAACTATTCTTTGACTATATTGCCTTTCTATGCTTTTTATTTGTTATTATTGTTTGGTTTTGTTTATGTAAAGCACATTGAATGACCTCTGTGTATGAAATGTGCTATATAAATAAACTTCACTTGACTTGACTTGCACACTAAGGCCACATTGCTGCGATGCCTCTGCCTTTCTACCACGTTGCCCTTTGAGCCCATGGTGTGCTAATACCCCACAATCCTCATATCCATGCACAGGCAGTGTTATCCACAGAGGCCCAGGGAAACAGCTTATCTGACTGACTGAAAGATTTATTTGTGTGCATATATATAGTGTTGGTAAAAACTTAAATGTTGTGTTTTATTATATACAGGTGTTTTGCTTTCAGTATTACTTTCTCACACATTTTGTACATGATAGAAGTATGAATTTTGACATTTCAATAGACAAGGATATGACACCAAAATAAACTGATTTAAATAGAAAACAATATTCTACTTAAAAACAATCATCATTAGTTTGCTTTTATTTATTGTTGCTGTTGTTTTGTTGTTTATAGCGTTTGAATCCTCACTGCATTAGAGTGCCCTTCAGGACCACGGACAGCTCCTGATATAATCTATGCTTCTCTATTTCAAGTGTATGGAGTGCAGTAATTGCACATCTGGGTCTGGACAACATGACTCTACAACATATAGTGATATATACTGTAAAAAATCATTTATACCAAAAAGCTTTGCAACCTCTTCATGAACTTTATCAATTGTAACTGCCAACATAGTAGACCTATTTCTCTTTTTTTCATTTTGTTAAGAAAATTACAAGACCAGGTTCCTTTGCGCATGTCTTCTAATTTTGTAAAACCTTAACGTGCTTTGTACTCTCACATTAATGTCGTGGGCTATGCTTTCCTACGATAATAATATCCATTATAGCTTTTTAATGGTGCTAAATAGGTCCCCCATATTTATATAGACGAAGCAGTCAGGGGAGGGAGCTGACACTTGTTAGCTTATAAATTCCTTGGCCAGCCCTCATTAGGTAGGCTACACTGTCCGGTCAGATTGTGTGTCAAGGATTACCGATAAAGAGAAGAGAGACGTTATTGTGTCATTTAGGTAAGTAATGTTCCCTTCCCCTATTAGTACCCTCCCCTTCTGATTTTAGTGTATATTTAGTCACTCAATGAGAGACAATGTTAGCGTACACCGTGTGGGATCAGTGCAATTTTACCCAAGACATAGGCTACAGTTTCCTTCAGTTGACTTCTGGCAGTGGACATGTGCCACCATATGCAGAACATTCGCGCCTTTACCACAGATGATGTCTTTTTTTTTTTTTTGAGTTGAAATTGCAGCAATTGAAGCAATAGATTTACACTAGGATTAGAAGCGAACGCTTAACATCATGTGGAAAGATAATTTGTTAAAAGTGTCGTCATCCTCGCACCCATGGGTTCGTGTTACAGCGGAAAGCCACGTGAACGTTTTTACTTTATTTTTCTTGAATCTATTGCTCACTGAGTAGGTTAATTGATCGAATGAGCCATTTAAGTGTTCCTTTCAAACTCATCAATTTGTTTCCTATTTTTCTTTGACAAACATTTACATGTGTACATACCAGTAGGGATCAGCATGGTTACGTAATATGGTTCTCTGACAACCTTCTTGTTAGTGAAGTTTTGCCTAGGTGTGAGATGTATTTTATATTTAGAAAATGTAGTACCAACAAAGTTGCAATAATCTGGCATGATGGGCAGGCCTATCTTGTGTTTGGAGGAGAGTTAGAATTATAATATTTTAAAGATGACTCTTACATGGTCGTTTGCTATCGGGCAGATCTCCTTTGATTCTCAGGGCAGTCAAATTCACAGCAAACAGTAGCCTACTCAAACATGGTTGCATTGCCAAACTACCATGCTCTGTTTATTGACAGATACCAGCTCTCCAAAAACAGAACTTGTCAATTGAGAGTCATTTTAAGAGTGTACAGAGTGTTGGTAAAGACTTTAGCATATTGGATGAGCAACAGCATAAAGGCTAATCCCAGTGTAAGATTTAGTTGAGGGGAGATGGGAGTGATTTTGTAATCCCATTTACTGGGATTAACAAATCATGCCTACTCCGCCCCTTTGCAAGTACGCAGGGATACTGTAGGTGAACAAAAACAAATGCATACATGCATGTACACACACACACACACACACACACACACACACACACATTGACCAAACTGAACAATGAGTCAACTGAACAATGAGTCTTGGGTTGGTCAGAATGTACTCTTAACAAATGTCATCATTGCATTTTTCCCCCTTTCTCTGTAGAACTGTTCTTCAGGTCCAAAACCATGACCAAGTAGGTGTTGTTATGATTACATGTACAATACAAAAAAGATTCAGTGACGTAAAATGTATTTTTATTTTGTGTAACAAAACAAAAGCATTTTGTGGCAATATCTGGTTAAATCTCAACAGAGAATGCACAGGCAACACATCTGTAAACAAAGATAAAACATAAGTGAAAGAAGTGTGCATAAAACAATGATCAATAAGGGAGTGCCCATCTGGTGCATGGTAACAGGAAGAAAAGAGAGAATGCATCTGCACAAGGTCAAATCGTGTAACCGTGCCAACTACTACTAATTCCACAAATTGGCTTTTGTTGTCACAACAATCCGAGTTCACACTTTTCTTCTATAAATAGATCAATACTATGTGAATGCAATTACACTGTGTCTACTTAATTCCATTATACACATGTTAAATACAGATAGCATTTTAATCAACAGATTTATGTTTAAAAAATAATCTGTTTATTGATTTATTGGTCATAAGCAGTGTTTTTCATTTATTTTCAAGGGTTTTCAAGAAAGCCAGTAGAAACGGGCAGGTAATTTCCCTCTCTGCACATTTCAGAGATTTACAGTCACCATACATGCAATATTTAATTAATTATATACAATATATTCAGATATTTGGAGTAAAATATATTTTTTGTTTTTAAGGCCATAGTGTTAATCACTCACAGCTTGACAGTTCAACAGAACAAGAAATGTAAGAGAATATAACTCTGCATATAGATAAGCATATTGCAAGTTATTACTAAACCTCCTGTCCTCCCTTTCAGCTTGTACTCTACTTGGGGAAGAGGGACTTCATAGACCATGTAGAAAGTGTTGACCCCATCGGTAAGTGTATGTCATCCCTACACATCCTTTGCACTTTCCTCAGTTCCATATAACAATATGCTTTATGTTGCTGTTAACATGACATTATTTGTCAGTAGCCTATCACAACAAAAACATTATATTTCAAGCTATTTCAGTGGGTATCATCATTCAGTAATTGGACCTTGTATTTCCATAAAGAGTTCCCGAGGTGTCACTTCTTTCTGTCTTTGTATGTTTGTCCTTACAGAGGGTGTGTTGAAGTTCGACCAGTCAGCTCTTGGGGGAAGGAAAGGTAAAATACATACATACAGAATTTCCCATAAATTATGTGTTGTACTGCAGGCATTGGTTGCTGAATTTATTGAAAAATACCCTCCAACTGTCCACCTAGTTCCAGCTGGTTCATTTTTCTGTCTTGGTTATGCTCTCACAGTCTGGTTACAGATGACCAGTGCTTTCCGCTATGGCAGTGAAGATCTAGATGTGATTGGAATGTCCTTCAGAAAAGACATCTGGGTGCACAACATACAGCTGTTCCCTCCTGCTGGTCACAACCCCACCATAACCCCACTGCACGAAGCCCTGCTAAAGAAGGCAGGAGAGGAGGGCCATCCCTTCACCATTGAAGTACTTTGAACTTTCTGTTCTATCCCGCTCCCCACCTTTAGCTTGTTTTGTCCCAGACTATCGCGTAGACCAAACTGACCTCCATGCAGACTGACCAAAAATCTGTTTTGGTTAAAGGATCTACTTTTCTTAATATAGATGTAAAACACATTCTAACAGAGCATGAATGCTATGCTCCTCCTAGATCCCAACAAATCTGCCTTGCTCTGTCACCCTTCAGCCAGGAGAGGACGACAAAGGCAAGGTAAGAGAATCTGAGCATGACACTAACTCTTAGATCCAATCATTAACTCAATTTATTACCATGCAACAACACAGGCCATGCATAATGGAATTGACAAGTTTAAAAGAAAATGAGACAAAATGTACAACCAACATGTAAAATAATGAAAAAGAAATATACAGCGGTCTGTTATACATAGCAACGGTCTGTTATAAACTAACGTTGGGAAGGTCCATTCAAGTGAATGGAGCATTCTACAGCATTATGAAGAGCCGTGTAATAATGTTTGATATTGCCCAGTAGAGTCCTTTTACACGGTTTATCATCTTATCAGTGTTCCATATTAAATGGATGTTTGTTTGTGTTGACCATGTCCCTAGGCTTGTGGGGTAGACTTTGAGGTGAAAGCCTACATGGCCATGGAGGCTGATGATCCAGATGAGCAAGTGGACAAGCAGTGAGTGACTGTTTTTTTTATTTATTATTATCTCATTCGTTCATTCGTTTATTCATTTATTTATTCATTCATTCATGAGGAGAGGCATAATAAAAAAAATACTTAATAATACTATACGGTAATTTGGCATTAGCAATTATTCAAATCATTTTGCATAAATTGCTTACCGGTAATTAGAACATGGTAGACACATGAGGAAAAAGACACATCTGGTTACTTGGTTGTGCTGTGGCTTACTCACCTGTTTTTTAGTCTAATTCTTCCCACAACCTACTTCCATGATCCTTTACCCCAGGTTAGGTCGCCAATACAGCCCAGTTTTAATTAATGACAAGTTAAGGATTATAGATTACAAAGGAGACTGTTAAATAACTGACTGAACCTCTGTAGGGACACCTGCCGTCTCATCATTCGGAAGATCCAATATGCTCCTGACCAGACAGGCCCTGGGCCCAAGCTGGCCATCATGAAGTGTTTCATGACCTCGGACAAACCCGTCCATATGGAGTTATCTCTGGACAAGGAGGTACACTAACCACAGGATCTAAACCATATAGGCAGTTAATCTATGCATATGATCGAACATGTTCACTTACTTTCTTGATCTGTCTTTGTTTTTTATTACCTGTCAGATCTATTATCATGGCAACCCAATCCCTGTTAAAATAAAAGTCAGGAACGAAACCAACAAAGTCATAAACAAATTCAAGATTTTTGGTAAGTGACTCAGATAAACTGTAAGGCCAATAGATGATAAAAGTACTAATTAGAATTGGATTTCATTCAGTCAGTGACAGCAGATGATTTTTATTATTATTTGATCCTCTCCCATACCTGAAAACACAAAGGTTCAACACCACCAGCAATCATATTTAAACAACACATGGGAATCCATTGTATATCATGAGTATACTCCAACTACCTGGTGTTTCTAGCCAAACCTGACCTAGTGTTGCCAAATATTGCATGCAGAAGCCATGACTAATCTCTTGGAATAAGAAATTAATAAATTGTCGATTTCAACCCATGTAAAGAAATGACCTGATGATTATTTTTTTTCTGACAACTCCAAAACCCCTTCTTCACCTTTTGCCTTCCATTGAAAAACCCTAATGGGTAACACTCCATAATAAGGTGCCATAATAAATAGCAAACCAGTAATTACCTAACCCTTTGTTAATATTTGTTAATTGTTACTTACATATCTATTTGGCACAAGTTAATAGTTTTTTATCATCAATTAAATATTTGTTGTTTGCATAAAATCTGTGTTAATGTTTTAGCAAATCTATTAACTAATATTGTATTAATATGTGTTAATAGTTAACTAAATGTATTTTTGGCACTAATTAATAGTTATTTCTTACATCATTTAAATGTTAAATGTTTATTTACAAACTAATAGTTAAAGTTAATGACTTATTATTATTTAACTAATTGATATTAAACTGTGCTTCTGCCTATCCCAAAATGAACCACTCCCCATAGGACCCTTACAATAGATAGATAGATACTTTATTGATCCCGAAGGGGAAATTCAAGGAAAAAAACACGGAGCTACCTTGACATGCTGCCACTCTTCTCGGCGCCAGAAACGCTTGCAATAAAGTTGGTTAAGCTAATTAATATATTAGTAGTATATAGCTATAAGCGTGGGGCCCCTTATAATAAAGTTGGTTGAGCTTAATTAATATATTAGTAATATATAACTATCAGTATGGGGACCCTTATAATAAAGTTGGTTGCTTTAATTAATATATTAGTAATATATAACTATCCGTATGGGGACCCTTATAATAAAGTTGGTTGCTTTATTAATATATTAGTAATATATAACTATTAGTCAGACGGTGAAGGGACTGAGACCAAAACTGGCTTATCACATTTATTCCTTTAGGAAAAGTTAAAACAAAACATGCCTTCAGGCACTGGCATACATAAAACAACATCTGCACAAGCAAAATAAAAAGAAGTAGTTGAATGGGCTATATTACATGCATGATTCCTATACCATCACTGTCAGCCCTACTAGCAATGCACAGAACTTGTTTATTAATATTCTGAGACTCACTAAACACTCACAGACGTAGGTTACGGAGGTAATGCATAAACATAATGCTAAACAAAATGTACATTAATTTCCTGCTAGACTGAATAGCACTTTCCATGAGCACTAAGCTAAACTACACTGAATGCATGGAAAGTTGCTAGCGGAGTTTACAGCTAGTCACGTTAGACTCGTGTGTATGAACTCGTGGTCATAATGAAAACATTAATAAACGTTCTCTAAGTTGCTAGAATTGCTACCGAATCCTAACAATACATGTAAAGTAATATAATACAGGTGGTCGAAGTTTTCAACGTAAACAACATTTTACAGTTACAAAATTAAAACAAAGTGGAGAGTGCTTTATACAGTCAACCCACCCAATGCAAAGTAAAGGTGTTTGAGTCGTGACTCACTCGGATCTTTCACCCGTGTCTTTAAATTAACCCATGAGTCGCGAGTATCATTAACTCGGATCAGTTGAGTCCTACTACAATTCAATCTAAACGATAAACAGCCGCCACACACAAACCTCTTGCAACATTAGCTAGCCTCCTAGCCCTAGCCATCGTAGCTGCCAAAAATGTAACAATTTCAGAGGCAACCACAACTCCACAAATCAACTCAAGCGACTGAGTGAGCAGGCAGTCCGAGATAACTGGTTAACTTCCGCGAGAGCCGGAAACATTGCAGATTCGCAGACCATGGGACTCAGATTGGAGTGGCTGAGTAGCAATCCGGGTTAGTCGGATCAGCCGGCCGGTTAGGCTACGTTGAGTGCGAGTCAGCCGAATCAGCCGGCTACGTTGTCATGAGTGGATCTTTAGAGGAGCGAGTAACTCCTCATCAAGGTGAAAAACAAATCCACAACAAAAGCCATGCTTTCACTTCTGAAATAACATATGTTCTGCACGCATAGCCTACTATAAAATGCAATTAGGTCGCAAAGACAGTCCAAACATTGCAAGCTCTGTATGGAGTTGCTTGAGTAGGCTACCTGAGTCAGTCGGATCACCCTTGTTATGGGCGGGCGGTTACTTTATCTTGTTATGAGGCGCAAAAGTCAGCCCGAAATCAGCCGGCTCGAAGACAGTCCCAAACATTGTCATGAGTGGATCTATAGATCGAGGCGGCCAGTAGCCTAGTTTCTACTGTCGTTGAGTGTCATAATAATAGGCCTAATGAGAATAGTAGTAGTAGTAGTAGTAGTAGTAATAATAATAATAATAATAATAATAATAACAATAATAATAATTTATTCACTGCAGGGCATTTCTACGTTTCTATGTCTACATTGAAAGTCAATTGCTTAGGCTAGGTTAAGACAATAAATAAACAGTCTGGCTCAAACTGCTTTCTTTCCGTGAGTGGGTGGAGGTTTTGATGCTATTATATTAGGGGCTATTTTATATTTATTATTATATTATATTATGCTACCTAACAGTATAGCTATGATTAATAATAATATTAGTTGCCTAGTATTAGCAGCCTATAATACTTATTAGAACAGATTCCTAGTAGCCTACTATTAGTATATAGTAGTGGTAATAAACATTGTAGCAGAGTAGCATTAGACCTAGGCAAACTTTTCTATTGTTAACAAAACAACAACAAATAATTAATTATTATAATATAGGCTACCCTCTCTGTCAATAAGATCAAAGTTTCTGAACATGAGCACCAAAAAGATGAACAATGTGTGGATGCACTTTGACCAGGAGAGCAAAACTCTAAAGGCTAAATGCAAGTACTGCAAAAACCTGGTTTCAAATCATGGAGGATTCACATCCAACATGAGAAGGCACTTAACGAAATGAAGCACCCCACTGCACTGCTTGAACGTAGGACTGAATTTCTTTGCGATTTAGCAATACTGACTCAAGTGACTCAAGTGACTCGTTCAACCCGGATCAGTTTAGTGAGTGACTCAGAATAACCCGGATCCTTAAAAGGAATCGAGTTTGACAGGCCTAATGCAAAGCATACCGCTTCTGATCAGCTATGGCAACAATGCAAACCGTTTCTCCAAAGGGGGCTCCAAAACACCAATCTCAAAAAAGCTGCTTAATTACGGCGAAAATCACATACAAACACTAAACTACATTTCTAACTCTGTTACACCCCTCACCAAATTCAAGCAGCAAGCAAATAGTACTTCCAAAGGCAAAGAGGACACTGCTTTCATACACTAGACAGAGGGTCACCAATTACAGGACAGCCAACCACAAAGGTATCCAATAAGGATGAAGTGGAAGAAGAGGTGCGCAAACTCTCACACAACCAACCACTGGCAGTAGGGTGCCTTATACACCCCATAAGACCATAAAGCCATAAACCATAAATTCCATAAATTCTCCACAAAGCTAATCAGAAAAGCTAGATAAATAATAATATGTCATTAACTTTTATATTAGCATATAGTTTGTAAATAAACAGTTAACATTTAAATGATGTAAGAGATAACTGTTAATTAGTGCCAAAAAGACATTTAGTTAACTATTAACACATATTAATACAATATTAGTTATATTATAATAACAGTTATATTGTTAAAATATTAACATACAGATTTTATGCAAACAACTAATATTGAATTAATGATGAAAAAACTATTAACTTGTGCCAAATAGATATTTTAGTAACAATTAACTAATATTAACAAAGCGTTAGGTAATTACTAGTTTGCTATTTATTATGGAGTGTTACCCTTTAGAGCACATCCACATTATATGTGTGGTGTTAATGCCTATTATCCTTTCTTTTTTAGTGGACCAAACTACAGATGTGGTGCTGTATTCTGCAGATAAATATACCAAAAACATATTGAGCCAAGAATTTTCGTAAGTTTTCATTCCGTTTGATTAATTAACAGAGACTACTATCTGTCTTAGGTTAATTGATGTTTTCCTAATACCAAATCAATAATATTGCACATCTCATAGATTCCATATTTATATCATTCCACACTAAATGGCTAGGTATGATCAATGTGCAATTTAGGATGTAAAAATACACTGGGCTATTATACTCTCTATAATATAAAGACTCTGGGGGAATATAAAAGTATAGTGCCTTTAATGACAGTGTGATATCTCTGCATGTCACAGGGAGACCGTAGAGGCTGGTGGGACGTTTGAGAAGGCACTCTCCATCACTCCCCTGCTTGCCAATGCCAACAACAAGAACAAGAAGGGCTTGGCCCTGGACGGCAAGCTGAAAGATGAGGACACAAACCTGGCCTCCACTACAATGTGAGTAAGACAAGGTGCCCAGTTTTATCACTAAGGCTACAGTTAAACTGAATACCTTTCGCATCGTCACCCTTCCTAAACAGATGACCTAAAGTTTGGTTGGGTCATTCCTCCCCTTTGAACTTTTGAACTCCCCTTTTTAATCTCTCTGCGGGGGTGTCCAGTGGGATTCCACCAGTAATCCTTCTGAGGAACTCTAAATTACCTGGAACCTGTACTGTACCTTGTCAAAGGAGCCTCTCTGGCCATGCACACATAGTCCTCAGTCATTGAGAAAACTAGATGTACCGCAGAGCAGTACAAAATATGACCACCGCCCAGTCCAGCACATTTTTTCCACAAAAATAAGTCACGCTTGTCAAATTGTGTTCATTTCCTACTTTGTTCCTTTTTGTGTGTGTTTGTAATTGAGAGTGTGCAGAGTGTGTGGTTGTTTTTGTGTATATGTGTGCTTCTATGTGTGTTTATTGAGTGTGTGTGCCTGCATGCAAGTAGTTTTTTTGTGTGTGTTTGTTTGTGTGTGTGTGTGTGTGTGTATGTGTTTTTTGTGTGTGTTTGTGTGAGTGAGGGTGTGTGTGTGTGTGTGTATGTGTGTTTATGCGTTTGTGTGCGTGTCGTGTGTGTGCATGTATGTGTGTGTGCATGTGTAGTGTGTGTGAGTGTTTACGTGTCTTTGTGTGTGTGTTTTTATGTGCGTGTGTATGTGTGTGTGTGCATCTTTATGTGTACGCAAATAAAACAAATCAGGGAACCACCTACTCTTTGCGATAAGTGCCATCCAGGGTTCTAAATTAACTTTTTTGATCACCAACCAGTGTGGCTGGTAACTTTCTAAAGTTACTAGCCAATCAGAATTTCTAAAAGCCAATTTTTTTCCAGTGAAAATAAGAGAATTATGAGTTTATGAGATGAGTGTCACTGAATGCATTTGATAATTTTATTAACATTGTTGGGATGAATACACACCACAAAATATACACAGAAAGTGCAAACACTTCATGTTTGGGATCTCTATCTTTCTATCTATCTATCTATCTATCTATTAATCTGTCGTTCCTCTCCATCTTCAGCTAACTCCATAGACCAGGGGTCGGCAACCCATGGCTCGAGCCGCATGCGGCTTTTTGATTACCCTGATGCGGCTCAGCTTTTGAAATAAATTAATGAGTATTTAATTAAAATGTATTTTATTTTAGTTCGTTCATTTTCAAAATGTAATATTGTAACTGAGTAATTTAGCCTATATAACTTTCCACCTCACTTGACTCCATAACCGTAGCTGCACAATATTGTTACATTCGTGGTTCGTTGCCATGTCAATATCAAACAAAATCACCGATTTCCCTCCATTTCAGTCAATGAGAACACTTTAATTGTTATTGTTGATGTGTGCACTTGATGTAGGCTAGATAAGGAAAATGTCAAAAAGGAAACGTCAGCGACCACAACTTGCGAGCGTGAACACAAGGCTGAAATGGGAAAGTTTCCATCCGAAGACTGATTCTGAAATCAATTCTTGCATGAAACTTTACCTCACTGAATATGAGCCAGCCAGACTCCAAGGCCATCACCAAATCTAATCTCTGGTAGGCCTAATGTTCAATTTCGCCAATGACATGTCAACAAAAATTGAATGTTGTGTTGTTAACTATGATGTTACTTTGCATACCAAAGGACACTGGAAAAATAGGGGGTGGTGTTTAGCCTACCTGGGAAGCCTAAGGTCTATACTTCTGTCATTCCACTTTACATTTCAAGTTACTTGCACATTAAAACTAGTAGAAAATGTAGGCTATTTAAAAATCCTCTGTTGAATGGAAGTAACTATACGTTAAATATCCAAACTTTTTCTTGGAACTGTCTTTATGTGGCTCTTCTGAGATTAAAAAAATAAGAAATATGGTAAAAGTGGCTCTCCAGGCAAAAAAGGTTGCCGACCCCTGCCATAGACAATAAAATTAACGATCTTGCTGCTTCAGGTTTTGTGGCCTCCGTTACATGACATCAGCCCCCCCACAAAGGAAATTGTGTTAATATTTCGTAACGTGTTATGTATTTGTGTTATGTACATGTGTTATGTACTTTTTACTTTACTTTACTGGCTCCTCCTCCCTCCTCTTTCAGTCTATGCTCCCTGCTCTGGCTCCGTTCGTTCTTCTAATTCCTTGTGTTTTCTGGTAAATGCTCCGTTCGTTTCCATGGTCTCTCGCGCTGGTTTCACTGCAAAAATGCCTGCAGCCAATGACCGTATGAAACGTTATCACGTAGCATTATGGCATAGTGGTCATGGAAAATGTAGGAAGTACTGCCAGGGGTATATATGATATATATTCAGAGGGTGTCATAATGATCCTACACTTCCAATTTCGTGCAGTTTTGACCATGTCAGGTCAGAGATACCTGCGATTACAACATCTCAGTAGGATTGGGAAATGACCACAGGTCGGATTCAACCCTGAGAGTGGTACAGGTGCTACCGCTTGCACAACATATTTGGTTGATTTCTAAGCGCTCGTAGCCTGTGGGAGGAACACACATAAGGAATGTTTTATTTTGAAATAGGGTTTCTAAAAGTCAAACGTCTCTCTCTCTCTCTCTCTCTCTCTCTCTCTCTCTCTCTCTCTCCATCTCTCTCTCTCTCTCTCTCTCTCTCTCTGTACATTTTATTTCTTTTCATCCTTTCACCAGTATAAGACCAGGCATGGAAAGGGACATCATGGGAATTCTGGTTTCCTACAAAATTAAGGTCAACTTGGTGTCTGGAGGCGGCGGGTAAGACTTCTAAGATCCTCTCTGTCCTATCTCTATCACTCAGCTGGAGAAATACATATTATTTTCCAGTATAAAGAAACCCATGCTAAAATGGGATTGGCTTTTTAACTGTGTGCAGTTAGATTGAGCCTATGAGCAAATGATAACAGGTAAATTTCATAATGTGCATCGTACTTTATATAAAATCATTTGTTTGCTGAATCTGAATGAATGGTTGGGTTTGTCGACATTACTTTTTTTTACTGACATAAAAGCCTTACATTAAGGAGTATACAGTACTGTATGTTCCAAACCAACATGTCATTAAACTATGGAATGACATAATAACATTATTGTGTCTCCATACAGCTTTTTGGGAGGACTAACAGCCAGGTGAGTTTTTGTTTTCTTTGTGTAATAAATTACTTTTTAGCTTTTAACATTGTTTTAAATTTCATTTCTACAATAGTTGACCATAAATTAATTTGTTTAATTGTTATAATAGTTTATCTATGTCATCTTCAGTGGTGTATTTAGCCCTTTCTGTATTCCCTCCCTCTCTCTCTCTCCTAGCGAGGTGACAGGAGAAGTACCGCTGATTTTAATGCACCCCAAACCAAAAGGTAACATTTCAGGCATCTCTCAATGTAGTAGTGTTTAGTAGTTTAGACATTTATTTCATGTGGTAAAGGGTGTTAACAGTTTTTTTTCTCCTTTCTCAGCATGAACTGAATATGTGCTGTAAGTAAAACACTGATCAACTGGCTAAAGCATTTACTATAATTCAGTTTTACTATTGTTATTATTTTATGTTGAGTGGACTGACATGAGTATCTCCTTATGGGGTTTAGGTCAGTTCCTCTGCACATGAAGGTGAGTTTAGTTAATTTCAGTATTATTTATTCTTTCACAAGTTTAAGTGTTATGGAGATTGAAAAAAAAATATTGCCTATCAAGACTGCTGTACCCTACATATATAATAGCAGATGGATAGATTAGAATCCGTATTATATTTGTGTTCACTGTTCAGAAATTGTTGTGTTGTATTTCTTCCCTCGTGTTCCTTTTTTCAT
Source organism: Alosa alosa (assembly GCF_017589495.1). Taxonomy (NCBI): domain Eukaryota; kingdom Metazoa; phylum Chordata; class Actinopteri; order Clupeiformes; family Clupeidae; genus Alosa; species Alosa alosa. The sequence continues at coordinate 22,569,900 of NC_063190.1, read as the reverse complement.
AGGAGGAAGTGTTTGTTCACTGGAGAGGACTTCACTTTTTTTCGAAAGGATGTATTTGGTTTCAGCTAGATTAATAGTTGTGAAATTCCTTGTTTTGATGGCATTAGATTGACAGGGTATATGTGTAAGGTTACATCAAGATACAGCTTTGTCTCCTTCCTCATGTTGCTGGGTAGTTATTGGCTAATTTTCTGTATATCTTTGTACTTTTGTGCTTTAGCCAGAACAGAATGTCACTGTCAACAGTCTGTCAACTCACAAATAACCTAACCCTTTCAGCTATACTGTGCATATGAACTCAAAACGCTGAAAATTTATTTTTTGCACTAATTTTTAAGTGATACATTTATGAGTCTTTTACATGTATGATAAGCTTTTTGTATGTGTTCTATTGTTTCGCTTGATATTGTTGGCCTTGGAAACTTGGAGGGTTCAACATGGTGCAGACAGCTAAACTCACAGCTTTACTCACATATAGGTCTAACTCAAGTTATTTTCCATAAACTCTCATATCTAATCCTAACCACCAGAAGGGAAAAATATTTGCCAAATATGAGGGTATGTATTGTTTGGCCCAAGGCATAACACACACTATTTAACTCATCAAGTTCCAGCAGAACCTGTGACTAGTGAAATAAGGTGTGTTCTAAAGATTAGATATACCGTAGGACTAAACAAAGACTTACATGTCATTTTTCAAATCTAGTCATGTTATCTGTACTTGATTATCTTGATTATCTTTAAATTTGGTAAAGCTTACTAATATTGATCTACTGATTATATATTATATTATGAGATTATAATTATAATTTGAAATTTAGATTTGGTCCATTGCTTGATACAATACTATAATGGTAACTAATCCTCTTATTTGCTTAATTTACAAAGAAATTGCATTTTTCTTTTTTTTTCATTAAAAAATATGCTTTTGAGTATGATGATCCAGTTGTTATATTTCATTACTGATATTAGTAAACTAGTATTAGTATTGTTGTTGTAATTATTATTAGCTATTTCATAATTATTGTAAAGAAGTTTTTCAAATTTCTTAACAGATGCTTGCTTAATATAGTATGTTTTTAACATTTAATCTTCTGTGATCTTCAGTGAGTGGAAGGGAAGATTTAAATGGACCTAAACAATAAGATCAACAACCCATCACTATGCAGTCTCTATACTGTTTCAAAACACATATTTAGACTGAAAATCATTTACACTGAAATGACAAATGATGGCAGCCTCGAAGAAAATTATGCAAATTCCTTCTCTTTGGTCTTACAACATGTAAAGCATATTGGCAGATATATAAGTAAGTATGAGTATATATACTCTTTTGATCCCGTGAGGGAAATTTGGTCTCTGCATTTATCCCAATCCATGAATTAGTGAAACACACTTAGCACACAGTAAGGTGAAGCACACACTAATCATGGCGCAACAACAGCGACGCTCGGGGAGCAGTGAGGGGTTAGGTGCCTTGCTTAAGGGCACTTCAGCCGTGCCTACTAGTCGGGGTTCGAACCGGCAACCCTCCGGTTACAAGTCCGAAGCGCTAACCAGTAGGCCACGGCTGCCCCTAACATACATTGTACAAGATACTGTCAGTAGGTCAGTATCAGAATGGAAGATCAGTAGTACTACTGGCGGCAGGGTAAGTCTTTGTCTTTATATAACACAAATAGCAGCACATTGTGTCACTTCCGAGGTCATGCGGAAATCATTTGTAGACATTCTGGGAAACACCCTATGAATGTTGATCTGTATTTCTATTCAGATTTACTTTTTATACTGGATCTTAATAGTTACCATCTTAATAGCTCTATAAACTGCATTCAAAAGCACAGGTTTGCTCATATAAATCACAATATATTTGGATGCCAATGCTCTATATAAAGTAATTGTACAAAAAGAGATTACATGTGGTCCTTACAGTCACAAAAGCAGTCACAGATACAGTTTAATATTTACTGGTATCCTGTTATCTATTTTTGTGTGTGTTGATGATATTGACTTCAGTCATTACAGTGAATTAGCTAGGTTTTGTTAGTGCATACATTTTGAAATGTATCTTACATTTTTGTGCAATGTTTTAGTTTAGTTTATCTTTATTGTCATTGTACACATGATACTATGACATTTGAAGAGCTTTCCCTTAAGGTGCACCACAATGATGTCATTTCAATTAAAGGTGCTCTAAGCAATGTTACACGGTTTCTACGCTAAAAAATGTTTTGTCACATTCAGCAAACATCCGCTAGCTGCCTGTCCCCTGAATACACTGTAAAAAAACACGGTCTCTGTAGACAGCCCAGACTCCAACCCCAAACAGCAAGAAAAAGAGCCTGATGCAGCCTGGACCATGAAACATAAAAATCTTGTCCCGCCATTCACTAACAAGATGTGTGTTCAGGAGAGTTTCAATTGAGCTAGCTATCTGTTTTGTTTGAACGTCAACAAAAGTGACGTTACCCAACATCGACCCAACACCCAACATTAGACCACCTTTAAATAAAAGGTACTAGCATACACACATGACATACTGTAGGCTACATACCCACCATATTAGCCTGGGTGCCAGCCAAACTTAGCCCCGCCCACAACATGAGGTCGGGAAGTTCGGTCTGGCATTGTTGAGGTAGCCTGACGAGCCAGACCCACATCGATGTAGGGTCTGTGGACACACCATTCGCAGTGCTCAGTCCGAGGGGCGGGATAATCGGTTGTCTTTCAAATTCCCTCTGCATGCAATAGGATAGCGCTACAACTCATGAGTCCCATGCATTTTCCCACCAGCGGAGCTAGTTGGCTAGTTCAAACTTTTGCCAACTTAAAAAAAAGCTTAACTCGTGTCACGCTGTTCGCCAACAGCAACAACATCCATCTTCTTTGTTTTCAAGTATCAGGGAATTCAAGCCGAACCGTTGCAACTCTGCCATCAATCATTATGTTAAGCCCGCCTACCGACTCACGATGTGGTTGGTCTTACCTGGTCTTACCTAAGTTTAATTTTTCCAGCTTGCAAGCCAATGGAGAGTTGCTAGACTGCCCTGGCAGCTGCTAGGGTGCGTCTAGATTTCTAGGCGCTGTGTGGAGCAACTATGCTCGAACCAGAGCTGTTAGGACCAATCAAATTGGGCTTTACGATGATGGACAGGTGAGCAGCAACAATGCCTCGTCTATCACATCATCTGAGCACGCTTAGGTTGATTTTGTTTGCAATAAAAATGCTGTGGCTAGAAGGAGATAGATGGCTTCCAGTGTTGCGCGGGTTTGGTCACAAGCGGCCCGAGCTCACCTGATATTTCAATCAACCCGACCGCAACTCGGGCCGCGAATATTAATTAGGACAAAATTATACCCTACCCGCAATCCGACCCGCTTATTTACAAAATGTGTGCTTTCGGTTATAGCCCACCATGCAGTGTGACAGTAGGCCATTTCTGTAAAACAAACTAATTTATTTGCGAAACTTTATGCAGTAGAACTACACATATGCAGGACTGTAGTACATACTAAAACCAGTTTTAGCAGCACCTATATAGTACAAAAAACAATTTTAGCAGCACCACTAAATATAGTAGGCTACATACTAAAAACCAGTTTTTAGCAGCACCACATACAATAGCCTACTAAAAGTTTTTAGCAGCATAGTCCTGAGGTTCCATAATTGGATATACTGCAGGGATTAAAATATTGCAAATTTCCCGTACAATAAATAAGTGTCCACATTATATAAAAATATTGATATAAATATTATATGGAATATGAATATAGCCTATATGTAAAAAAGGAGGTTTGACAGGGCAGGCCAGGGGGAAGATAATGGATATGTGTACGTGTAATTGGGTGGATCAGCTGTCCCCCTGACTCTGCTTATCCTGGCTCTGATTATCTGAAGCGCCTTCCAGAGGGCAACAGGTGGAAACTAGGATGAGAATGGCCCTTTGCCCTTGTTTGGCTTTGCTAAGGCAGCGTGAGCTGTAGAGGTCCTGCAGGGAGGGGAGTGGGCAGCCAACGATCCTTTGTGCGGAGTTGATTATCCTCTGGAGCTTCTACTTTTCTGCATTTGGTGTAGCTGGAGTACCACACTATGATGCAGTAGGCACAGTAGGTTAAGTGGAGCAACTCTCCTCCTCTCCTGCCCCCCCCCCCCCCCTCTCAGTCTATCTTTTCCTTCCTGTTTTTTTATTTTCCAATTGCTCTCAGTACCAGTGGGGGCACCCTATACTCACTGTAATGAAATGAGCAATCATCTTGAGTGCACACCTAGGCACACACACGCATATACACACAAAGCTCTCAGCAGCAGTCCAACACTGAGGGCAGTGTTTACGTATAAAAGAAGTAACCCCTGCTCAGTACGTAATCTCTAAATCCCCTCTTATTGCACAGGGATTAGGGAATCCCTTGACCTTTCCTGACTGGATGTCCAGAAATACACTGAAATAATATCACTTCTTCTTTTAAAGTAGATGGACATTTTTTCACTTTTTATTTTTTAACCGAGTGGGATGGTTAAGCAAATATCATGATGTCTATAGCTACCACCTAGCCTGGAGTAATCAGTTTTATACTGAAGGAAAAAACATGTTTATTTGCTGTTTTTAGCCTCAATTTGCCTAAATGTCATCCCTTAACATTTTTGTTTCATGTAATTTCTCCTCAAACTGATATACTTTATATGTAAAGTTAATGTTGGATTTGACTTTGGAGGCATCTGGATCTCTTTCTAGATTTTAAGATAAGCAGAGCTATGTACAGATATCAACCCATTCCCTATACTTTTTACAGATATAACAGGTCTTTTTGTCTGACCTTAAAGGGAACACTTCAATTGGGTGGATAGACTCTGAAAGCCAGTACTCTCCCTGCTTCATTGTAAAATGGAGATGTATAAATTTGTAGTTGATAATGTCTTGTACTCCTAATGAATGTGCCACTAACAAGGGAGCACACAACACTATGCCCACTGCTTTAATTAAATGAATCAAGCATCTCTCCCAGCATCCTCTCATGTTCTCCACATCTCACATACTGTAGTTGCCTCATCCATCCATGTTATTGGCTCATCCATACTACTGTTGTTGTCATCCACAGTCCAATGTCTAGATTGTTTTTTTCCTGGCTGAATCAACTTCACTCTCATATCTCAGCGCTCAGCGATCCATTTTCAGCTAGAAATATTCTTGTCAATCCGATTCATGGAATGACCTTGAACAAACTGTTTTGCTTTAAAGGTGCAATTGGCAAGGAAGTCACGTTTGTTTATGTTTATGTTTGCATTTAAATTTATTAGCAGACGATTTTGTTCAAAACAACGTACATTATATTTTAACCAAGGACTCTTGAAACACAGAGAGGTATACCTATATAATTTGAATAGCTCACCCCTCTGTTCAGTATTGCCCGAGAAAGTCCATGCATGGTTTCATTTCGAGTCTGGGCTGCCTGCAGACACCGTTTTTTTTTTTTTTTCAGTGTACTCACGGAATGGACAGCTAGCGGTTGTGGGGAGATGATTACTGAACGTGACAAAAAAATCGTCTTGAAATAAGATAAGATCGCGTAAGATCGCTGACTGCACCTTTAAGGTCATTGTCTAACTGAAACAAACAAACTTAGACAAACGACACAAGATCCAGACTTCATAGCGCAAAAAACAGATAACATTTTAGAATCATGGGCCAATAAAGGACTAAAATTATTTGCACAGCTTTTGACAAAAATACAGTGGACACATTTGAAGCTCTATCGGCAAGATATAGCTTACAGCAAAAACATTTCTTTAAATACTTACAAGTTAGAAGTTATATTTAACAAAATGCAGAAAAGGAAACCAGAAATGATGTATTCACTTTTTTTTTATTAGAAACCAGAAACAAAAGTAGTGATGGACTCGCAAGTGCTTATAAGATATTGCAAAAAATTACAAATGTAGAATATAAAGCAAAAGAAAAATGGGGAAAAGAGCTCTTTAACTCTTTAATATATTGAGACTAACGGCACTTAAGCAACTCACAAGGCTTTGGAAACAACCAAAAAAAACCTGTAATACTTTCATGGTACAATAAAATAGAAAAAGTTTTGGAAATGGAAAAAATGATCACCGTTCAGAAATACAGAATACAACTTATCCAGAACACATACTCAACAAAATAAATAACTACTTTGAAATACATGTGTATAATAGACCTGCCTCTACAATGACACTCATACATACTGACACTCTACTATGACACTCATACAAGCTCACACTCATGCACACATGCATACACTCATACAGGCTCACACTCATGCACGCATGCATACACTCATACAGTATATACATACACACATGAACACAGGTAAGCCAATTTATTTATGTTTTTATTTATGTCTTTGTCTCTGTCATTTGTTGTGGATGCTTTGCTTTTGTTGTGATGTTCCTTCTGTTTTTTGTTTTTTTTCTGTCAATGTAATGTCTGTCAATGATTGTCTGTCAATGTAATGTTCTTTGTGTTTTGTTTCTGTCTGGGCAAAATGTAAAAATGTTAAATAGTAGTGCAGTAGAAGAAGACCTTTCATAATGATTGGATCATAAATGAAAGCACTATATTTAAATAAAGTAATAAAAAAATGAAATAATAAAAAAAACAGACGGTACAAGAAATTAGAATACCAAAACGCCTTGCAATACACCTAATCATTTCTTTAAAAAAAATACTTTATTGGACACAATAACACACAAGCAAACACCACACAAAAGTATGTTTAGGAATCAATTAGCATTTAATGACTAATATCAAAGAGAGTCGATGTATTATGACACTAAATTAATAATGACTGTAAATGGGGTTTGCAGTTATGAATTATGTATCAGTCTAATTATATCACACAACATTAGCAGCAGGTTTACACTATATATTTGCATCTATTCATTGTCACCTTGATGAATAAAGAGAAACATGTATTGATGAAAAATAGAGGAGCTCACATCCATTTACATTAGGAAAGTCACCTTGCTGGGGAAAACCTATTTGTTGCACACAGAGGCTGCTGTGTTTTTTGCGGTGATTTTGTGGTGATTTTGTGTTGTCTGGTCTGGTTTGGTTAATTGTTGGCATTTTTTGGTATAACGGACCTATCATGAGTGTGGAGGGGGTTGAGTCCAGAGACCACTGTTGAGCCTTCTGGAGGTGTTGTAGGCCTAATTAAATGAAACGCCTATGAAGGAAGGTGCCTGCTTGATAACCCCAGTGAAATGCTCTTGAAGGCTGTTCTGTTTTTTTGTTAGTGATTTGTGATTTGTTAGTGATCTTGGCTTTGACGGTAAATAGGCTTGGACCCTTTCAACAATAAAAACAAAAACAATGCTTGAACGTTCTATTTGGGCCCCAATCTACTTCCTCTGCATTAAGATAACATATGGAATGTTAAAAAGGAAGTCTTGTGGGGCCAACTATGATGCTGATAATGGAACTCTCCTGAAAGGGTCCATAGCATGAGGAACTGAACATCTCTCCTGTGTATATTTTAAATTACACTGGGGGCACATCAGTGGAGAGAGTCAGCTGCTTCAGATTCTTCGGAACTAACATCAGCGAGGATCTGAGCTGGTCACACCATATAGGAATGGTCAAAAAGGCAGCTGACCCCAGTCATCCCAGCCACAGTCTCTTTACCCTCCTATAGAAAGTAGAGCATTCGGACCTGGACCTGTTTCTATCCACAAGCCATAAGGATCGTGAACTGCCATTCTCTTCCTCATGCCTAATGGCATCAACCTCACACCTCCCTCTGTGTTTTATTTTGCACTTGCCACTTTGCCCCCACAATATAATTACTGCTATTTAACTTATTCTTTAAAGTTGAGCTGGCTCTCAAGCATAAGACATTTCATTACTGATAAATCCTTTTATGAGTACATGACAACTTCTGAACATTTTGTTGGTCTATTACTATATTCAGATAGTGGTTTAGAGAAATAATAAAGGGATACTTAGGACCAGAGCCATATAAAGGTACCTTTTATGCTTAGGACCATATACCTGGAAGTAACTGGAAGTGCCAGGGAGATCTGTTAATAAGGTCACTATTTAGGATCTGATTTAGACCCTTGGGCACACCCCAGCACCCAGATAGCAGCAGTTTTTAAATCCAATTTCAGGACCATCAACAAATGCTTAAGAGTTTAAGGCAATGTAGGAAAGACTGTGATGCTCTCTTCTAAACAGACTCTAATGCAACAAGACCACACGTCAGCTCTTATTCTTGGAATTCAAGTACACTCTTACTCTGCCAAGATATTTTATATTTCAGCGTCAGATCACTTGTGCGAAAGCCTGCTATACAACACACAAAATTCAGTTAGGTACAACATACTACCCAAAGGTATGAGAGAAAGTGGAATAGAACATTATGTCCAATATTCCAATATATGGTTTAATATGATGGATCTTTAGGTGAAGTCATGCTGTCTCTCCCTTGATGCGCACCATTGTAAATAAACTCTGTTACTGATTTTTCATACTATTGGTCTGACTGGGTCTCTAATACATCTATGGTATCAAAATTACCATCAGGTAGCAGACACCTAGTATAAAGGGTGAGCACCTTATGCACTACAGGTGCATGTGGACACATTGAAACAGAAGTACAGAGTTTTCATCTAAACCTAGGATTGGATTATTGTCATTTTGTGTTGAGAAGTTTAAATGTTAACCTGGTGCAGCATTACTTTTGAAATGGGCATGTTTTAAATGGCTGGGAAGCAATATTAGGCCTATAATATGTCTGACAAGCCAGTGTTGGGCTCATTAAGAATGGCCCAAGTCCATTGTTTAGCTATCACTGTATATTGCTGTCTACTTATCTGAAAATGAAATAAATAACTTTGCTATGGTTAGCTCTTAAGATTTAGTATCATAGCAGCAGTGATACCAAAAAAATGCCTATATGAACTATTATAAGTGTGACATCACAATCACCATTTGTAAACAATCATTAGTAAAGACAATAAATGTTGTCATACATGATCATATAAAGTAGAGTATGTCAAGTCAAGACACATTTATTTATATCACACTTAAGGGCCCTATCATGACAGTCAAAAGCGCATCTTCACTCGTCAAAAACTTATTCAAATTTAGTAGGATGTGTCCAGTCCACATTGGGAGGGTTTTCGTTATCAAACATCGAGCGCATGGCGCAACAAGGTGTTCCTAGATTTTTTTAAGTCATGGGTGTGTTAGGGGCGTAACATCATTTAAACCAATGAGAATGACATCTGTCATTCCCTTTAACGGCGCAAAGCGTGATGTCAAATAAATGCATCGGTATTTTGACATTCAACAGCGCATTTGAAGGAGGCTGCTTGCGAGACTGTATGGAATAGTCATTCCACTAAACCATGCTTTACTAAAACCTAGCATAGCCTTCACACATTTGCACTCCTCTATTATTTGAACTCATTGGCAAAGTGAAACTAACTTCACCATGGTGTCAGTCAACGAGGAGACAGTTATATGCAGTACTTTCACTATTGACTGACAATGGATTACCATTAAAAACATAGGCTGGAAAAAGCAACACTTACGCTAATATTGCTCAAATGACTGAATAAAAAAGCATTTATCCTGCAGAGGAGTTGCTTATATCTCATGACAGTGTGTTTTCAGCTGTGCTCCATACATGTCTCTCGCCTCTCCCCTAATCCCTTTTAACCATCATTACCAATTCACAAATGATGGAGAATAACTACGGCATGAGATGCACAGTATTTCGTAATATCTTTATTCTAATTATGTTTCCTATTGTAATCATGCTGGTGTTCATTCATGGATGATAGGTGCACCCGCCAATATGACTGTTGACAATGCGCTCTTAAAATAACATATAAACAACTCGCCATAGACTTCTGACAAGGTGTACAATAGCGATTTTTAGACAATGCGCTAAGCCACTCCCTAAGTTGTTAATTACTACACCCCTGGGCGCATTGTTTAAAAATTTAACATGCAAAATAAGGAATTAAACTTTGCGCAGGGTGGAAAACGAGTTTTACACCATGCGCCAGGGTGCAAAATACAGCCCTTAAACGGAATACAATTGACCCAAGGGGTTCACAGAAATAAAATAAATATAGTAGCCTAATAAAAACAAAAATAAGTGACAAAAAAAAGAAATAAATAAAAAAAAAATAACAGTAATGATAATGATACTGTAAACTGATTATGATTAGATAAAAGAAGATACACTTACTAAAACTATTACTACTATAGGCCTAGAGCAAAATGTACAGTGAAGTTAATGGTGGCAGTTAATATAAGGCTGAAAAGAAACAGAAATAAGATAAATAAACAAACAAGGGGATAATTAATAGACAGTAAAGGCCAAAGAAAATAGATGGGTCTTAAAATTAAGACTTTTAAAGCTACTGATAGTGGGACAGGACTTAATTTCTATAAGGAGATTTATGTAATTAACCTTAAATCATATTAATTGTTATTTATATTAAACCATCATAAAAAACACTTTCCTTACACAGTTTTAAAACAAAGCACATTTTTTTCTTTTGTCATTCAGTCTTGCTTTGATAAAGTTAATGTCTCAATCCCAAGCCAATTAAGAGCTAAGAATCCACAGTCAGACTGAGTGAGATTTATCTGCCAATCTTTCTGACACACACGCAGAGGGACTGCCACACACATGCAGAGGGAGTCCACCTGCCAAACAAGCCCAGGCTGTCTGTTAGGGCCTCCTGGACATGACATGCTCAGCGGTGGAGGTGCCAAGCTATTAGACGTTATTAGGAAGGGGTTTGGCAAGACGGCGCGGTAGCAGGGAGAACACTTAATGGAACCGCTACAAATTTGACGTGACGATCAAGTCAAGACATAATGTAGAACCACTGAGAACGTAGAGTGGAGCTGAATTTGTGTGGAACCATACTACATGGTTCTGTCTGATAACACAAATAGCCTTTAGACCATTTCAGCTTCAAACAGATGGCTGTACATAAATGAGTGATGTTTAAAATGTATTTTATTTATTTTGATTTATTTTTCATAACAACATAACAAACTGTTCCAGCCAATCACTGACTAGATGCGTGTTTAGGAGAGTTTCCATTGCACGGGAGGGAGGGGGAGGAAGTAGTGAGCTAGCTCAGTGTTTTGTTTGAACAGAAGTGACGTTACCCAACATCGCTTAGAGCACCTTTAAGAGCCATACACTTTAGGGGAGGGTTTTCACCTGATATCCTCACAGCATTCTCATGTTCAGTGTCACTACCACCACTCTTCTACTATATATTCTTTTCCACGTGTCCTTTGAGCAAATGGCACTTTGGCAGCATTGTGTAGTGCTACTAAATGCACAAAGATGGGATTATTGTAAGCACACAGTAGACTGTATAGCTAAAAGTTCTGCCCCTCAGCCAGGGTGAGTGGGTTTAAGCAGATTTCAAGCCAAACGTCTAGCAAAGCATGTGGTTTACACATAATCTGTAAGCCCACCATTTGGTCAGAATAACAGATATATACAATGCAATGGAAAACATCTCAAAAAGAGAAGCTAAATTAATTGCATGATACAACACTATCTGTTGGGTAGCAGTGTCTGGACAGTATTTTACCCATCATATTTTCAATCATTCTGTTGCTCTACAATGCTCTACTCTAAAATCTAGAGGTCATTTACAAGGGCTTTATGAGATACATATGAAATGGGATAAATACTGCTTTAATTAGTGACACATGTTAAAAGTTAAGTTTTAGTGTCATATTTGGTTACATTTGCCATTAAAGTTTCTTATATTTTATGGGACAGCAATATCAACAAATCTTGGCCTTGTGCACTCTGAGAAGGTATGTTTGTTGAATACTATGTGTGCACTGTGTCTTTCTCTGCATTTGTAATGGTGGACTTTGTGTGGTCTTTCCAATGGCGGCAGCCTTTGTGTGCTTCCCAGTTCCACCCATGGCTTGGCTTACAAGCACCACTCTGCCACTGGTTTAGAGCCATTAAATAAACAAAGTATAACATGGGCCACAAAGCACACCAGGACATGGCATGAAACAGGACATGGCAGACTTGGCATGAAACATGGCATTCCTAGAACGACCGCACTGTTTCACAACTAGTGTGGTACTGTGACATTTCATCCTCAATCAAGGAAGAGCCCTTCAATCAAAAAGGCTAGTGGCTGCAGATTAGAAGGTCAGAAAGGGCATGGGTTGGTGTACTACGATCACTGTAGTTACCAATAAGTCTTAAACCCACGAGTCACAACCCATCTGTTGACACGGGAGTTAAATAAGGCGACATATATTTCAGGTTCAGAGAGTGGTCTTCAATGAATGAAGTGCATGCACATCTACAAACAAATAAACAGGGGGTCACACATCTTATACCTTTCCAGTCAGTTTAAATATTTGATTTCAAATAAATCTTTAATAAATATTTGATTTCAAATAAATCTTTATCAGTTCTTTATCAGTTCTCCAACCAGCTTCACTCACAATCATGGAGTATGTTGTCAACACACTCTAAATGTTCCACAGTAGGCCACAGCTTCAAATAATCTGATCAGGACAGTACAATACAAGTACCGGATGACGGAAAAAGCACAGCTGAGCACAAATCTGTTGGGACGTGAATGCTAGAGTCAATTGTCTTGACAACTGATGGCAACCATACAAAATCCAGGCAGTAAGCAAGTGAGCTCAAAGCTGCATATTCTGGTACAGAAAATGTGCTGTAGGCCTACTCGGTCTTGGACCATCTATATTCGGTCACTAGATGATATAACGGTTCTATTTGAAGCTATTTTGTTTATTTTTACACACTATGTGGCTGTAATTAGTAAACGGCTAATTTGCTAATTGGATTAAAAGCAAGATTACGCTGTCTATGGGTAGCCTAAACCTACAGGAGGGGCGACGGTCTCAGTATAAAACGTGGGCAACTGCACCTGTGCTGCATTCTGTGCACTGAACGTTCCTTACGGAATATAGCCAAGTAGGCCGACATTTGCTGTGAAAAATTCAACAGGTAAGTACATTGCGTCGTATACACTGCTGTTTTGAGACTATCTTATTTAGATTGAAGATGCACAAAAGATGGTATACAGCTAGATTGATAGGATCTGCATCTTACTGCACTTAGTTTCAAAGCAACCTGGTCTAAGCAGTCTTCTGTATCTGATTGTTTGATTGATTGACTTACGCTGCAGTCACTTCTAATTGCATGCCATACACTCACGTCTTGCGCACCTGCATGACACACAAGAAAACTCAATTGACATAGACTCTTAAAATCAATTGACGTAGACTCCTAAAGAGTTATTAGAGCAATGTAGTCAATTGCATTTTATCACTTTAATCACACTGAGTTTTACTTATTATAATTGACGAAAACAGCAGGTTTACAGAATTAACTCTGAGAACTCTTGAGTATCCAATTCTACAAGGAAGGTATTGGTTTGACACTATGAATTGTCACCAGAAGTCAGTATAATACAAACGCATGTAGTATTTACGGTCCTTCAGGAATAATTGAAGGCTGATGAAAAGATAACATAGGTAGGCCTTGATTATTGTTTATTTATTTTTCTTCAAAGCACATAGTTGTCACAATTGCAAAAACACTTAACTGAAATAGTTGCTTCCATGAAGAGTTGTTTTATTGTCACAGACTTTCAGTATTGCTAATATAATGAATTGGCTAAAACAATTGATTTACACTCCTTTGTTGATTAAAGCAACAATATACTCGGCTTACCATGTCAACTTAAACTCTTAAAATAGGTATTCTGAAGATGCAATTAGATGGGAAAACAGCTCACCTTTTCTGTATATTCCTTTTAGTTTAGAGCCAGACTTTGTAAGTTTATTATCTGACGTCCCAGCTTAGACCTTATGTGCATCAGATAAAGTGTAAAAATAGCCGAATGATAATATCTCAGCTTTGGGTCTTCCCCATTGTGTACCTTATGGGCTTAAGGAGTGGTCCAGTGAATGACCCTTGCCGTAATCTCTGTGCCGTAATCTCTGTGGAAGATTTTGATCAGAATGATATTGTAATCTCATTAAATAAGATTTACACAGGTCCTCCCTCTGCACAACACACACACAGCCACAAACTCGCGCACGTAGGGGTAGTAAATGTATGTGCTAGAAATAAAAATACACCCATACAGGTAGACAGGCACACGTGTGCACGCACACACACACACAGAGCTACACATAATTACACCTATTACATATTATACCTTGCAAACATTATATTAAGAATGTTTTTGCTGATTTTCTCCTTGTTATTGAAAAGGTCCTAATAAATGTTATTTTTTCCTATACCCACAGACACATCTAATTAAAAACAATGGCCAAGTAAGTATTCTTCTGACTGTGAGTTCTGTCCACTCTCATGTTTACTTGATAGTGTGAGGTTGAAATACTCAAAATCTTCATCACTTCTCACAGATGAATCTCCCTTATGTATAATACAAAATAGGTGTTAGACAGGACGGAGTAGCATCTTTTGTGTGACAAAAACATCTCCTCCAACTCACGTAAACCCTTTGCCATAAGGATAGCCATCTTGGGATAGGCTGCAGGTTCCAAGATGTGGGGGTTATGTCACACACACACACCCCATAAAGAGATTACATCACAGTCTTGAGTAATCTGCAGTTGGCTGCCAAGCAGGTGCTCTACAACACAAGCTGTGCTCATGCATTACAGGCATAGAGTGGTATCTTAAGTCATCTGTCAGAATGCGTTAAGAGGCTTCCATCGTGGAGTAAGACTAAGAAGTCTCTATTCAGACAGGCCAGATTAAAGGTCATGTCAGGACGGGTCTTTATATATTAACAAGAGTGTGAGACTGACAGCTCTAATGACTAGAGGTCGTTTGTGCAGAAGGTCAATCTTGTTGTGGAACTTAGGGTTCATAGTGACAAGTATATTTACTTACTGTGTTATTCATAGAAATTCACACATATCCACGTATATTTATTCATATTCAAGATTTGTACCACTCAAGTATTTTACATTTAGTGCATTTTTTTATTGACTTCAATTTTACGAGCTTGTCTGACTCTTTTGTTTTAGGGTTTTCAAGAAAACCAGTGGAAATGGCCAGGTAAGTCATCTTGTTTGTTTTTCTTTTCAATATTTCTCTTAAGCTCTAATGCGTGACAGGAAACTCTTACATATGAATCTGTCTGTAAATCCATTTACAGCTGACCCTGCTTTTGGGAAAGAGAGACTATATTGACCACGTGGATAATGTTGACACTGTTGGTGAGTAACTGTCTCTGGGCCTCAGTTCTAATATGATCTAGGCTATCATGTTCAACCAGGCAATCAACAAACAAATAACCAACCCACCAAAATTAATATTTTTTTTCTGTTTCAGAGGGTGTCCTGAAAGTTGATCCTGCTGGTCTTGATGGCAAGAAAGGTAAATCAACATTGTGTTACATAAAATTAACTTACAACTTTCAACTTACACAATTATTTTGGTGTTCTTTTCCAGCCTTGGCACAAATAATACATTGTAACACTTTCAAGAAAATTACAATAAATAACCTTCTCTTAATTATTACAATAAAATAACCTCGTCATTATTTCATTGCGATAAACCATGTTTTGTCCCTTTGTCCAGCTTGGATTCAGCTTGCCTGTGCTTTCCGCTATGGTCGTGATGACCTGGATGTGATTGGCCTGTCCTTCAGAAAAGACATCTGGTTCCAACAGATACAGTTGTACCCCGCAGCAGACCACAAACCCTCCAAGACTGCAATGCATGAAGCTCTGATGACCAAAGCCGGTGACCAAGGCATCCCCTTCACATTCAATGTATGTATTATTCCACCGTCCCTGCCACATCGTTGACCATTCAAACGCAAACACACTTCCAGCCCTTAATCTCTGCCTCTAATCCCTCCTGTTTTAGATCCCAACAAACCTGCCCTGCTCCGTCACACTCCAACCAGGAGAGGAAGCCAAAGGCAAGGTGAGCGAAGCCAGGCTCTATACAAGCCTAAGGAACTTGGCTATACAGGAGACACAAGCTGAGCTTGTGTTTAACTGAATGTTAGAATCTGTGCATTAGGCAAACTAAGAGCAGCAGAAATGAATGTCATGTCATATCATGACCTCCCGTTTCACAGGCTTGTGGTGTGGACTTTGAAGTCAAGGGCTATGTCGCCAACGCGGCAGACGACCCCGATGAGACCGTTGAGAAGAAGTAAGAGTCTTTTTTTTTTGTTCATGTCATACTTGCCAGTATTGTTATATCATGAAACTAATTAAGCATTTTCTCAGTTATTTTAACAGACTTCAGAAAGTAAAAATCCTGTCACATATTTGTTCCAACTAAATAAGTGATAGAATTGTGTAGACCTGAGATTTGACAGGACTTTTACTCTCTGAAGCTGGTGATTCTCACCTCTGCTAATGATAGACATCTTTTCAATTGTTATCTTTCTCTCTTTTAATTCTACCTCTTCAGGGATACCTGCCGCCTGGTCATCCGCAAGATTCAGTTTGCTCCTGACAAGGCCTCCGCTGGGGTCTCTGCACAAACCGAAAAAAATTCTATTAGCGTCACAGCCTCCACAGATAAGGGGGTAAGCATGAGCACATTGTTCCTTCATATCATAGTAACAGCATCACTGTGTGGATGAACGCTTACTACTTCCTTTGGTTTCAGATCTTTTACCACGGCGAGGTAATTCCCATTAAAGTCAAAGCAAAGAATGATGGTGGCAAACCAGTGAAGAAAGTCAAAATTAACAGTACGTAGCTGACTGTTAAATATTGTTATAATGATATTAAAAGTATAGATAATGTATTTGAGGGTTTGTGATGGGCCTTGGTTTCTCTCAATTTCAGTTGAACAGACCACAGATGTTGTGCTGTACTCTGCAGACAAATATACCAAGTCTGTCTTAAATGAAGAATTCACGTAAGTTTCTTTTCTCCCTAAAGTGTGACTTGCGTACATGCTTACATTTGATTAATCTCTTCACAGACAAGTGTTAGTAGTTAAGGGCTCATCTTGCAAGGGACTCACTCAAAGTTGTGCATTACAGTGAATCAATGGAGTCTGGCGAATCACTGGACAAGACTTTCTCTGTCACTCCATTATTGGCCCAAAATAAGAGCAAACAAGGCTTGGCTCTGGACGGCAGACTCAAAGATGAGGATACTAACCTGGCCTCAACCACAGTGTAAGTACAGAGTTGTTAAATCCACAGAATGTTTTCACAAGTGCTCAAATAATTTTTATTTATAGACTATGGTCCTTATTTCACTATTTATATCATACATGTTTATCTGCTGATCTCCATAGCCTGAGGCCAGGAATGGAGAAGGAAGTTTTGGGAATCTTGGTTACCTACATAATTAAAGTCACTTTGGTGGCAGGTGGTGGAGGGTAAGTCACTTCTTAAACAGCCCACCCAAGCACTCAAAGTCTTTAGTTGTCTCCGTATGAAATAATCAAAGATGTAATTTGTTTGAAATCATATGGATTTTATCGGTTTTCTTTTCAGTCTGCTGGGAGGTTTGACATCTACGTAAGTCACTGAAGACTCTAGCAAAACATTATAGTTGGTTTTACTGTGTAAGAGTAAACCTTTGTGATTTACATATGTGATACGGCATGTTTACATTGCTTTGGTTTTCCTCTCCAGTGATGTGACAGTAGAGCTTCCCCTCACTCTGATGAACCCCAAACCCGCAGGTAAGTTGCTGGCCACATCCTGAGATATTTATTGGCCACAGAATTGCCATTTTGCAAACTTTTCCTAATGTAATTCTCTTGCACCCCAACACCACCACTTCTACCATCGCCACCTACCTCTGCAGAATGAGTAATCTCATGTGTAAGTAGCTCATCGCATTCAGTGCAACATGTATGATCTTCATCGATTTTCCTAAAAATTGCTGCCAAAGATTTCCTAAATTAATGAAAGATTCTGCTCTTGCTCCCCAAGCTCACAAGGTGTAGAGTTCCCGTCAACACAAAGGTGAGTTGTCCGATTATGGACCCTTTCAAGAGAGTTCCATTATCAGCATCATAGTTGGCCCCACAAGACTTCCTTTTTAACATTCCATATGTTATCTTAATGCAGAGGAAGTAGATTGGGGCCCAAATAGAACGTTCAAGCATTGTTTTTGTTTACCTTGTTGAAAGGGTCTATACCCACTGACTCTATCTTCTCGATTGCTAATATTCATTTTGATATTTCTTTTTTCTTATTGTTCCATTTTGTCATTCTTACAGGACACATAGCCTATTCCCCATGTAGATTCCCCACAGCATAAAATGGACCACGCTGGAAACACAACAGAGGATGCGGAACGACATACTGTATAGCTACTGGAAAAGGATCAAATAAATGGGAAGAATGGGCTGGATGGACAAGGAGGATGGACAGTGATAAACCCAGACACCAGTGAAAGAAAAGGGATCAGGGATCTTCAACTACAGATGTCTGTCATCACAAAAAAATATCCAGTCAGATATGTAATATGTGAGTCAGATAGGTGCAACTTAAAGCCTTCTGTCCAACCAACACTGAAATGTGCACATTGATACATTGATGTCCACACAGTTGTAGGCAGACGTTTTATCTGAAACTGTTGAAGACTGTGATATTTCATCACATAACATCCTCTCACCTGTTCTGTGTGATGAGGAAACTCAGAACTAAAAGTGTGTTCTCTCTAAAACTAAAAGAAAGTGGATGGGATTTGCATGTAATGTCCTTAGAATATTTGTGTTTACTTGTCTAGTCCTCCTTAATTAGAACAGATGTTCGTATTCCAAGCGAAAGAAGAAAACATAACTACACTGTAATGTTTGTCATGTTTGATGTTTTTGATTGATATGTCACTGAGCCAAATAAAAATGTGTAAAAGACTGGTAAAAGATATGGTTTTCATGATAACTTATTTCTATGACTTGCATTTGAGGGGTGAGGGATAACCTACTGCAGTGGCGGACCGTGCGTTCAGTGGTAGGCCTTCAATGATGACTATTTTTTGACGAAAATAATAATAGGGGGGCGTTACGGCGGATATTTTTTTTTTTCCATTTCAGCGTTAAAATGTGTGCAATTTCCCAGCATTTCATGGTGGGGGGAATAGTTTTCTCTCTCTTACGCGAGTCTGTAGCACTAGAATCTTCGTTACACAAACAATTAATGCTCCAATTGCTTATTGGTTAACAGATCACCCTCAGCAGCAAAGTAGGCTAGGCTATTTATTTACCACCCATATTCACAAGTACATGATTATAAACTGCTGCCTGCTGCTGTCCAGTAAAGACGAGCAATTTAGTCCATGTCATATTGAAAGTGAACACCAAGTGTACTCAAGTATGGGTTTGTGCAGACTACTTTGAAATATTTAGGCTATCGGTTGCCTAATTTATGTTCATGACTCGCACGCACATATAGCACTGCCACCGGTCTACAATGATGTGTCCAAACCATTTAGTAGTTTAATCTGACATCAGCAAAATTACTTCAGACTGTGGCTCTCCTATTTAGTTGTAGCTCTAACGTTAATGTTACAGTGCAACTGTTCTAAGTACCACGCTGCTCTGATCACGTGAAACTACAGTAGGCTATCCTATGTTTGCCAAACGTAGGCTATTTCGCGGTAGGCCTACACTATGAGAAAATGTCTCAACAGAAATGTATTAAAAAAAAATGTCACAGCACACCACCATGCTATTAAACATAAAAGTCACCAGATGTATTGCCGTATCGCACTTGTGTCGTTCCTTGGTAGTTCCCGTTGGTGTCCGGAGCGCCTAACCAAAAATCACAACCGCCTAACCAAAATTTACGAAGTGGATGTTTATCTCGTGACTCAATGATTGATATCCTGTAGCTTAATTTTGATTAAGACACTGCTCCCCTACTTGGCTCATTCTTGCTATTTATGTTAATTAAAGTATTGCCTTGCTTTTAGTATTATAATCTTCACAGTCCCTAACAACAGCAGTGTTAAATGGTGTAGTGGCTACAGCAGATGACTTATTATACCAACGTTGTAGGTTCGATTTTCTTATGATGTGAGATTTTCCTCTTGCTTCTCGTTACCTGCAGGTGAACTAGAACTGACACGTAGATTCAATTGTTTTTGACTGATGTATTGTACCTATGGTCTCTCGATGTAGATTAACTATATACATAAATATGTATGGTCAAAACCTATACGTTGCGTCTCGTAGGCCTACTCCTCAGAGATAGGATGCGAAGTCCGGCCGAGCGCGCAGTGCACCAACGCGCTGCTTAAGTTAACTGTTATGCTTGCAATAGGTTTAGGTTTTGGCTGATGGCAATGACAATACCAGCAATAATCACTCGGTTTAGATTAGAAACATGTCGACATAGGCCGTGACAGAACATTTCTAGGGGGTGGGGTATTACACGTTGCCACTGTTTCCACTATGGCAAGCCGTTCAAGACAAAACGTCTGTCAAAATAACGCCTCCACGTGTTGATTTTTTACTTCTTCAGGAGTAAAAAATAGACGTCTGAGCGTCAGACGTCAAATTTTTACGTGTGCCACGCGCAAAAACGTTGCGTCTGACGTCAGAGGTAAAAAAAATGACGTCTAGTGATTTGCTGCAATGCCAGAGCCTTTGTGCCAGAGTAGACACAACATTGGCTGCTGGAAACAGGAAATGCAGCCGCTATAGTTGCAGCAGAAGAAACAAGATGCCAGAGCAATGTGCAGCATATTCCTGCTCAAATCGGCGGACCATCGCAAACAGGGCTCGGGGGATTACTTTTCACAAGTAAGATTTAACATTATCGTACTATTGGTTGTATTTTGTGAATGCAATATTACCAGAGAGTTGAAAAGGAGCAAGGATCTTTGTTATTGTATGTAAATCGTAGCCAGCTTGCTAGGCTACTTGCTAGGTGTTCAGGTGTTCACCCGGCTATGAACTGAGACTTGATGAGTCATATTCCATAACACTGACGAACACTGACAAATATTACTAATATAACATTGGCCGGCGAATTTTACACAAGTAGCACAGACTGTAGCCTATTACATACCTGTCAACACTCCCGTTTTTTCCGGGTTTCTCCCCGTATTTCAAGGTCATCTCCCAGCACCCTCCCGTTTTGTTATTTCTCCTGGAAAACTCCCGTAATTTGCATGGCCATCAAACTTCATTTTAAAATCATTGATGCATTCAGGTTGCCAAATTGTGTATGAAATACACCCTACACATACACGATCACTTAGTTTCAATTTCAACCGCTTTGTCATAGGCTAAAACCTGGCAACCCAAAACCCAAATTAGGAAGCGGGTGCCAACTGCGCAGCCTGAGTCTCGTCGTAAGCAAGCGGGTTAGATGAATGGCCTACTCCAGAGCTGTTGTGAAATTGTTGGAAATTTAATTGATTAACACATCACATAAACTGTTATTGATTGATATTTAATTGATTAACACATCACATAAACTGTTATACAGTGTTGATACACTGAACTTGTTCCCTTGGAACCAAATCTGCCAGCAAGCAGCTTTGGAGTTTTGGAAGTATAGGCTGCAGGCATGCGTAAGGTAATGGTAAGGTAAAAGCAACAACCGAAATGCAGTTGAAACACGTGTATGAAACGTATTAAATATGCAAACACAGATCCGGTATAAACACTGACCCGAAAAAAAATCTCCCGTTTTTGGAAAGCTAAATGGCCTATTAGCGGGCAGTTGCTACTTGTAGCTTAGCTAGTAATAAGTGTGTTGGTGGTAGCTTCACTATTTCCTGAATAAAGTAACTTTTCAATAGCTTAACTTCTTTATATGAAGTAGCTTGGCCAAACAAGCTACACCTTTGTCATGTGAAATTAGCACAATTTAAAGTAGCTTCCTATGTAGTGAACTAGCCTACTGCTGTGTTTGTGTTACTAAGCTTGCTACTGTACATTTGACTGGGGTGGTAGTTTTGTGTAGTGAAGTTTTATTCATGGCAGAGTAACTGATAGTTTTGCTCACTACAATTCCCAAGTAGCTTGCCCAACACTGTATTATTCACATGTAATTCACTCTAACAAAAATAAGATGTCAAATCCCTTTTTATTAATTTATTTATTTTATATCTCCCCAGAACAACTGCCTTGCTCAAGGACTACCACGAATGAACTGAATGGTCTCCTCACACCCCTGGAACTGAGGAAGGTGTAGCTCTACATTGCATTACTGCAGGGCATCTGCTAGACTGTGACTGAATATTTGATTTATGAGCTCCACCTTCATCACCTTTTGGTATGGCAACTGCTCTGCCCATGACCGAAAGCACTGCAGAGGGTGTGAAAACTGCCCAACGATCACCGTTCCTCACTTCCCTCCATCGAGGCCATCCAGGGAAAGCGATGCTTGGCGTACGCCGCAGCATCATCAAAGACTGTTCTCACCCCAACCACAGACTGTTCACCCCACTCCCCTCAGGGAGGCGCTACAGGTCTCTCTGCACCCGCAACCACGAGCCTACTTGGAATAGCCTACCCCTCAGGTGTCTGAATGGCTGATCTCATGTAAATGTTTATGGAACCTTTCTGTATAAGTATATATACACTCTTTTGATCCCGTGAGGGAAATTTGGTCTCTGCATTTATCCAAATGTGTGAATCAGTGAAACACACACAGCACACAGTGAACACACAGTGAGGTGAAGCACACACTAACCCCGAGCAGTGAGCTACCTGCTACAGCAGTGCTCGGGGAGCAGTAAGGGGGTTAGGTGCCTTGCTCAAGGGCACTTCAGCCGTGGATGTGGGCATGGAAGAGCAGTGCTCAACCACTTCCCCTGCCCACATTTTTCCTACTGATCAAGTGTGAGATCAGCCATTCAGACACCTGAGGGGTAGGCTATTCCAAGTAGGCTACGTGGTTGAGTGACAAACCTGAGTAAATTGACTCAGAGTAGAAGAGCTGATACAGGAAACATGGTTGTGTGTATTTTAATATTCATAGTGGCTTAACAGTAATAGAATATTCTGATACTGTATATCATATAAAGTGATGACATCCCAGATCAAAATTGGGAACATAATCCATAATGTTTGACAGCATAGACAAAAACTGGTTTGATACAAGTTGTAATGAGTTAAATGTAGTTGTAATTCCATACACATTTTCAAGTGTTTTCATATTTAAGTTCAGTGCCATCAAAAATAAAGTTTGATAAACAGACATTGGTTTGGAATAAGTAAAGGAAATGGTGTAACTGGGTTCAATATCTGTTAGAAAAGTTTCATAAACATTGAAAAGTGCAAGTTTGTAGGTTTGTTTCTGATGGTTAAAAAACAGACGTTGGTTTTTGGCATAAGTAAGTGTAGCAGTTCATTAATACAAGACAAAAAGGCCAGCATGTGTTATTCACAGTTCACAGGTTCCAGCCCCAATGAAGAGATCAAATAAAGAGGAATTAAGAAACATTTTAAAAAGGGCTGAGATCAGCCCTGTTCAATGCAATCAGTAAAGAATCTGGGAGTGTCTTCACAGGCTCAGTGAGACAGAGGTTACTGTCATACTGGTGACAGTACATACACAACTGGTGCATGTAGTTTTGTATGTTCCCAATCCACCTTGCTAAAATTGCTTAGATACACTTAGACTGAGAACAAAAGTGCTACAGACAGCAGGTGGCAGTACATAATGAAACTGGGTAAACTCCATAAAAGAGGACCGAGTCATCCAGACAGTGGGAAAATGGGAGACAGAGTGGCGAATGCAGGTGATTAGATTAGATTAGATTCAACTTTATGGTCATTGTGCAGAGTCCAAGTACAGAGACAACAAGACGTAGTTTGTGTCTAACCAGAAGTGCAAAAAAGCAGAAAAGTGCAATGTGATATACAAAGTAGTTGGTGCATAGACAGACAAAAGATATAGTGCAGTGTAGACAGTGTACAGTTGTTTTTAGAAGGTGGTTTAGAGTAGTATAAATTAAATATAAGTATGTGCAGTGTATTAGCAGTAACCTTAGAAGAGCAGAATAAATATGGCCATGTAATATAAACAACATGTACAGATATGTGCAATGTAGTGGCAGTACCATAGTAGTAGTAAGAAAAATATTAGATATATGCAGTGTATTATGTAGTGAATATATTACAGACAAACTGAATAAATATGGATATTTAGTATAAACCATATAAACAGATATGTACAGTATGTACAGCTATGTGCAGTGTGGTAACAGTACCATTGTAGTGCAAAAACAGTAACATTATAATAGTATTAAGAATAAGTGTATGTGCAGGATGAAGAGCAGTAGAATATGGCTATGGATAAGTTTGTAAATAAATAGACACTATGGATGGGATAGGGTAGTCCAGTTGTGAGGGGGGTGGGTGGGGGATGTCCGCCTCCCTTGTTGTTCTTTAGTCCAAGGCCGCCATGGTCGTGATAGTATATAGTAAAAGTATACTCTACTACGCACCATGGCAGCCTTGAGTCACCATGGTCGTGGACACCACAACAAGCACAGACAAGGAGGCATCAGGCGGGGGCGGGAGGTGATGGGGGCTTAGGTTCGTTGGATGTGCAGAGAGACCTGTAAAGCCTCCCTGAGGGGAGTGGGGTGAACAGTCTGTGGTTGGGGTGAGAACAGTCTTTGATGATGCTGCGCGCCTTACGCAAGCATCGCTTGCCCTGGATGGCCTCGATGGGGGAGGAGGAACCGGGTGATGCGCTGGGCAGTTTTCACAACCTCTGCAGTGCTTTCCGGTCATGGGCAGAGCAGTTGCCTTACCAAAAAGGTGATGAAGGTGGAGCTCATAAATCAAATATTCAGTCACAGTCTAGCAGATGCCCTGCAGTAATGCAATGTAGAGCTACACTTTCCTCAGTTCCAGGGGTGTGAGGAGACCGTTCAGCTCATTCGTGGTAGTCCTTGAGCAAGGCAGTTGTTCTGAGGAGATATAAAATAAATAAATGAATAAAAAGGGATTTGAGATGCATCTTAGTTTTGTTAGAGTGAATTACATGTGAATAATACAGTGTTGGGCAAGCTACTTGGGGATTGTAGTGAGCAAAACTATCAGTTACTCTGCCATGAATAAAACTTCACTACACAAAACTACCACCCCAGTCAAATGTAGCAAGCTTAGTAACACAAACACAGCAGTAGGCTAGTTAACTACATAGGAAGCTACTTTAAATTGTGCTAATTTCACATGACAAAAGTGTAGCTTGTTTGGCCAAGCTACTTCATATAAAGAAGTTAAGCTATTGAAAAGTTACTTTATTCCGGAAATAGTGAAGCTACCACCAACACACTTATTACTAGCTAAGCTACAAGTAGCAAATGCCCGATAATAGGCTACAGTCTGTGCCACTTGTGTACCACTTGTGGCCAATGTTATATTAGTAATATTTGATTCATTTCTACAATAGCATTCTTGTGTCAGTTGTAATGTAAGTCAGTGTTATGGAATATGACTCATCAAGTCTCAGTTCATAGCCGGGTGATCACCTGAACACTCTAGCAAGTAGCCTAGCTAGCTGGCTACGCATTTACATACAATAACAAAGATCCTTGCTCCTTTTCAACTCTCTGGTAATATTGCATTCACAAAATACAACCAATAGTACGATAATGTTAAACCTTACTTGTGAAAAGTAATCCCCAAGCCCTGTTTTATGATGGTCCGCCGATTTGAGCAGGAATATGCTGCACATTGCTCTGGCATCTTGTTTCTTCTGCTGCAACTATAGCGGCTGCATTTCCTGTTTCCAGCAGCCAATGCTGTGTCTACTCTGGCACAAAGGCTCTGGCATTGCAGCAAATCACCCAGACGCCATTTTTTTACCTCTGACGCCAGACGAAAGTTTTTGCGCGGTGGCACACGCAAAAATTTGACGTCTGACGCTCAGACGTCTATTTTTTACTCCTGAAGAAGTAAAATATCTACATGTGGAGGTGTTATTTTGACAGACGTTTTGTCTTGAACGGCTTGCCATATTCCACCAATGATATATATCGCTGCATCATCAACAACGTAGTTGGAACTACGGTGTTCGAACATCGGAGGTAGCGAATTGCGACACAGGTATGATGCTTTCTGGAAACAGGTGTAACAGTGTCGTTGTTTGGTCGCAAGTTGCGTCGTACCATGGTGGTTGAGCAACGTCGTTGCTAACTTTTCTAGAAACGACCTCCAGATAAAAATAGAGTGAATAGCAGCTGCAATTAAGTAGTTCGCTCCGTCGTTATTGGATTTGGTGTTTCTAGAAAAGGAAGTTCTAACTCGCAATCGCAAACAAGGACGCAAAGTTTGGTCGTTTGAACTACTGCCCCTGGGGGTCGTTTCTAGAAAAGTTAGCAACGACTTTGCTCAACCACCATGGTATGACGCAACTTGCGACCAAACAACGACACTGTTACACCTGTTTCCAGAAAGCATCGTACCTGTGTCGCAATTCGCTACCTCCGACTTTCGAACACCCAACAACGTTGTTGATGATGCAGCGATACATATCATTGGTGGAAACAGTGGCAACGTGTAATACCCCACCACCTAGAAATGTCGACATTTTTCTAATCTAAACCGAGTGATTAATGCTGGCATTGTCATTGCCATCAGCCAAAACCTAAACCTATTGCAAGCATATAAAACAGTTAACTTAAGCAGACCAATATGAGTCATTGTTTGTGTTAAATATCTATGTTGGGAAAAATATATAGCCTGGACAAATGTCTGGGTATCCCATATCTTGTCAACTGTCTCGTGGCTTAACGGGAGCGCGTCGGTGCACTGCGCGCTCGGCCGGAATTCTCTTCTTTTTATCTCTGAGTAAGAATAGGTCTACGAGACACAACAATAGGTTTTGACCATACATATTTATCTATATAGTTACTACATCGAGAGACCAGGTACAATACATCAGTCAAAAACAATTGAATCTACGTGTCACACTAGTTCACCTGCAGGTAGCGAGAAGCAAGAGGACAATCTCACATCATAAAAAAATCGAACCTACAACGTTGGGATAATAAGCCAGCTGCTTTAGCCACTACACCATTTATCACTAGCCTACTGTTATAACGATCTGGGTAGATTATAATAGTAAAAGCAAGCAATACTTGAATTAACATAAATAGGAAGAATGAGCCAAGTAGGGGAGTCAGTGTCTTAATCAAAATTAAGCTACAGGATAGATCAATCATTGAGTCACGAGGTAAACATCCACTTCCCATACACTTCGCAATTTTTGGTTAGGCGGTTGTGATTTTTGGTTAGGCGCTCCGGACACCAACAGGAACTACCAAGGAACGACACAAGTGCGACTGCCTAGGGGCAGTAGTTCAAACGACCAAACTTTGCGTCATTGTTTGCAATTGAGAGTTCGAACTACCCTTTCTAGAAACACCAAATCCAAGAACGATGGAGCGAACTACCAAGGTTGCGACGCAAGTTAGCAAACGATGCTTTCTAGAAACGACCCCCTGCGTCAGTAATGCACTGTGGTTCTGGTAACTCTGGACTAATCTGTCTGGACTAAGTCTACAGATTTGAGCCCTTTATGCTGAACAACAATTAAGAGCACAGATGCCATGACATGTACAAAGTTGCACTTGAATATCCATCAGGCCAGCCATAACCCAGCAACGTCACGTAAACACTGATCTCTTTTGACATTATTGCCATTCCTCTCAAGCATTTCTGTAATTACAAGGATCAAAAAAGAGATTTATACAGTTTATTATTACATCTGATGTAACAACTGATTTTTTTCCTACCTACCATGCCAAATGGGATTATTTAACTACCATGACAAATGGTGTCCATGCTGGTATCTTTTTTTGTTAGGACCCCCACTTGGACACCCGTTTATAATTTACTATAGCCATCAAACATTAGGCTTTGTAACTGTATAAATAATATTAACAGTTCAATGCATAGATCATCTGTAATGTCCAAAACTGGCTAAGAGGCTGTGGTCATTATTCCCAACACATTATTATGTCAATCTGTCTCCAGTTTCAAAATTATCTCTGGCAAGCCCAAATAGAAATTGTTTTATGTAGCCTGCTGCAATGGAGGGATGAGCATTTTAGTCGACACAGACAGAGGCGTTCCTCAACAAAATAAAATGCAAATGAAAGACTGTCACCCTGGTAACGTGAAGAGCGTTGCGCTTGTTGAGGTAAAATGGGAATCCCGACTACGCTTGCCTGCTGTAACAGCAGACTGCGCTACTCGCCGATGCTGAAAGCTCTACAAAACAGTCGAATGTTTTAACAAAGCAACCGGTTGGCTAGAAATAGTCACACATGCACGACGTTTTGGTGGTTGGGACATGCTTGTCATGGCTGTAGCCAGAACTTCAAGTCTCGATGTGCTGACAGTGAGGTAGGATGCTTTTACAAACTGTTAAATCAGAATTGGTTATTCGCGATAAACTTCACTTCATAACTTTTGCATAATTCTGTCAGTCAAGATTGTTGTATATTAGTGGATCGTTTGTCCTTGCAAGATTGTATTCTCATCACAAACGTTACAGTTAGGCTACTGAGAAAGCGTACAGCGACTAGTCTACCTGTCTCAAGTGGGCCAGGTGTTAGACAAAGGCACGCATACCCAAACTGCAAAACATATAGTTTGACTGGGTCGAACTAAACGCCTTTGGTGTAAAAGCACCCCTCAACTTAACCCCCGTTATCATCCATCACTTTGGCTGGCATAATCTCCATTTGCTTCGACTGCTATTGCAATCTCCATTTGCTTTGGCTGGGCAGATCCCCTTACTTTAAATCAGCTTATTCTCCAGAAGTTGATGCTTGCACAAGTGACAGATTTACTCTCTCAATCCAAAAACAAAGGGAGTGTCCGCTGAGTCGTAGAACTGCAATGCACAGATCTGCCAAAGTATCTCCCTCTCCTGAACCTGGTCCTATTACTCTTCAGCTACCCACTGCCCGAGGTGAGTCCAGATTTCATCTTTTTGATTGCTTGTTTTGTCTTATAGACATTGTATAATCTCGGTATAAAGCCTGCTGGGCCTGCTTGGCAAGGTGTAGTTCTCTGTATAATTGTGACTGATCATATTTAGCCATTTGCACCCATTCAATAGTGGAGGTAAAGAGACAGATAGTGTAAATAATGTTTTGTGTAGACAGTGGTTTGCTATTGTTAAGTTTACTATGCAACCTTATGATATGCTCCATGTAATCTCATAATTGTGGACTGCAGTGGTGGTCTCTGGTAGAGAAAAGAGACCATTTTGATGGGGCACTACTAGTCAGTTTGCCTGACTGGAATGGATTGCAGAGGGTAACCCAGCATCCTACCCAGAATTCAGTTGAGGTGGAAATGCTGTGGGCACCAAGTGATCTACAACAGTCTCACATGTTTTTATGCTTGTTATTAGACTGGGGTTGCATACAGAAGGCAGTTCAATCTTTTTCTTATTTTATGCAGGTGACAATGGCCGTTCAAAGTCTGACCGACAGTTGGAGTCTCTGGATGGAGAGAGCAGTGTTAAGGACGACGATGAGGAGAGCGAGGCTGAAGCGAGAGACTGCTGCACCAGGTGCCCGCTCAGGGCTATGAGGAAGGTGGCGTGGGGAGTGGTGCTGGGGGGCTGCGTAGCTCTTTCCTGGGCTGGGGCGACCCACAGCGCCAAACAGGCCCTGGCTGGACTCCATGCCCCCTACTTCATCACCTGGTTCTGCAGTGTCTGGAACTTGCTCCTCTTTCCCATATACTACCTGGGCCATTTACTGGGAGCTGAGCAGAGACTGTGGCCCAACTCCTGCTTCAGGTAATGGTGTCCCACATCGGTCAGCGCAGCTTCGTCTCAGAGTCGAAGAAAACAAAATCTTACAGTTTATGCCTCACAACCATTCTCAAAGTCAAAGTCAAAGTCAGCTTTATTGTCAATTTCTTCACATGTTCCAGACATACAAAGAGATCGAAATTACGTTTCTCACTATCCCACGGTGAAGACAAGACATATTTTACCAATTTAGGTCCACAGACAAACATAACATTCAAGTAAACAAAAAAGTAAGTAAATAAGTAAATAAGAGGGCACATATAATAATGAAAAAATAAGAGCAGCAAAATGTGGTTGAAATTGTGCATAGACAGTCAATAAAAATACTAGTGCAAATTCAGGCCAATAACAGGCTCCATTTTCTTTTAATAAACTAATAACTTATATTTCACATACCCGTTTTTATGAAACATTTAGTACATCTCTTTGATGTATTGACTAGTATTTAAAGGTCCAGGGTTACTACAATCCACCTCAAATGTAAAGGGCACATGCATATGTAATTTCCATATAATGTATTTACACATAGCACATACTGTCTAAAATGACAGGGAGCCACCTAAGCCAAGCTGCTTTGTATGTTTAATCTCCTTAGCTCTGCATGAAGTAAAACAAATGTCTTTACCTGACGCCCCAAAGCTTAAACACACAAACACGTCAGCACCCTGCGTCTGTATACTTAACACTGCTTGAGCTGCTTTTTGAAATGATAGTACTGCATACACAGACTTTTCATTTATGTGCACATCACCTGCTAAATGTGCTTGCCACATCTCTTCATGTTATTCTTGAACTATTCAAAGCCTTGGTTTGCTGGTAAGCAGTTTTCAGTAACCCCAGTAGCGACAAGGATCATCATATTTTGTTTGTTCTGAGATGCTTTTTTAAAATCAACTATGCTTAATAGGTCAGGTATGTTTTCAGATGTTTTGTGTATCACATTGGACGAAATCATCTGCAAAATTATCGGGGCAGCCATGGCCTACTGGTTAGCCCTTCGGACTTGTATCCGGAGGGTTGCCGGTTCGAACCCCGACCAGTAGGCATGGCTGAAGTGCCCTTGAGCAAGGCACCTAACCCCTCACTGCTCCCCAAGCGCTGCTGTTGTTGCAGGCAGCTCACTGCGCCGGGATTAGTGTGTTCTTCACCTCACTGTGTGTTCACTGTGTGCTGAGTGTGTTTCACTAATTCACGGATTGGAATAAATGCAGAGACCAAATTTCCCTCACGGAATCAAAAGAGTATATATACTTATACTTATACTATATAAATACCATAACAATTACCGTTACAATAACCTAATTGTTAATATTTAACATGTACTGTACCATCCAGCTTACCATATGAGGGCTTCGGGTTTGCCCACTTGTCAACACATGAACAGTGCAGCAGATATTTTGTGTACCTCCAGACAGTGCAGCAGTTTCTTAGGAGACGGCGGAGTGACGGTCAGGGTTCTGCTGAAGGGAGCGGCGCCGTTCTCTGTGCTGTGGAGCCTCTCCGGGTACCTGTACCTCCTGGCCCTCCACCGCATCTCCACCAGTGACGCCAGCGCTGTCCTCTGCTGCAGCCAGGCCTTCATCTTCCTCCTCTCCTGGATCGGGCTCAAGGACCGCTTCATGGGAGTGAGGGTAAGCGCATCAGGGTTGTGCACAATTCGAATTGCAATTCTGCTTCCTGTTTGCTACCTCAATTGAAATGCAAGTGAAATTCAAGAATTGAATTGGAATTTAAGAGCCAGTTTCAATTCAATTCTGGAATTTTACACAAGCCTGAAGCGCATCCCCATTCCGACATTCCCTGTCTGACGGTGATCCACTGTATACAGATCTGAAGCTGACAAAAGTGTATGGCTACTGCCTGTTAAAATCACAGTGTCATCAACTGTTTAGATTAGTCTAGGGACTAACATCTATTATGTTTGCTTAATGTAACTTCTGAGAGATGAACTACGGTATATTCAGTGGAGTATGATTTCAGTGCAATGGAAAGCGAGATGCATAAAAGCGAGTTTGGATGTACTACTCATGAGGATCTTTATGTACATTTTACATTTATTTGCTTTAAGATCTACCTCAGCTGTAAAATAATAGACTTTTGAATAGTTTTGAAATAGTTTTTTTCAAAGTAGCCTAATTTCGGTGTGTGGAAACCCACCGTAAGGCATCATGTACCTTAAACTTATGGAACTAGGAAACTCTGAGTTGGGTTTTAGAACTGCATATGCACACGCTTTTTAACACGCAGTCCTATTTTATTATTGATCACACATTGCACTATTGTTAATAGTATGTGAGGTTACAGGGCTCCATGTGAAAGACCTTGTGTAATATAGGCCTGTATTATTATTTATTTTGTACTTCATATACTATAGTTATTTTATTTTCAATGTACTGCAGAACATATGAGGATTTCTTTCTTTTAAATGTAATGACTAGTTGACTCCTGAAGGGAGTACCCAAGGTCATAGTACCCAAGGTCACTGCCACTCACTGATGTGTTTGATGCTGCACAGATTGTGGCAGCCATCCTGTCCATTACTGGTATTGTCATGATGGCGTATGCTGACGGTTTCCATAGTGATTCAATAATTGGTGTGGCACTTGGAGTGGGCTCTGCCTCCACATCTGCCTTGTACAAGGTCAGTCGTCTTTCTCTGTCTTTCACACACTCACACACACACACACACACACACACACACACACACACACCGTCAGCTCTTATCACTAAGAATTTCAACGGTTCAGCTTGGCCACGCTCCTCCAAATACAGGCTTGCTGGCGTGGGCACGCTGCTCTGATACCCACGCCTCCCACCTCTCCCAGGTGCTGTTCAGAAAGCGAGTGGGAGAATTCCGACCTGGCCCGGCCAGCGTGCTGCTGTCGTGCGTGGGGCTGTTTAGCTGCATCCTGCACTCCTGGGTGTGCGTGCTGCTCTACCTCACACACGTAGAGTACTGGCCCCCATCTCAGGCCATGCCCTGGAACACACTCTGCATCATGGCCTCACTGTTGATGGGTAATGTATATATCTACTTCTGGTTACTGCACAATAGGAGTCTCAAGACTACTAGGTTTTGAATAGCTAACACGTTTTTTATAAAAGCAATTGACTTGTCGACTAGTCATTATGTGCTGGTATGGTAGAGTGCAGTGCTAGCTGTTGGCAGCCAACGAGAGTTTCATCTTTAGATGGTTATCCATAGCACACACATGTTCTTATTGTACTTTATTATGACTCTACACAACTTACATGTCACTGTGGAACAGGTGTCATTTTCAGGGAAGTACTGTACTTCCATGCATGGGAATGTCTAGCTCTGCTGTGGTAGCCGCCATTTTGTCCATGACTAGTTACCTACAGTACAGACTAACACACACCTACTGCACAGCCCATCTTATCATAAAAATGACATGATTTTAGTGTGTTGTTGATGTGGTTGTATGTCATGTAGGTCGGTTTTGGTCTTCATCTGAACAGTCTTTTTCTGTCTTTGGTTTGGTCTAGCTTTCAACGTGTTGGTGAACCTTGGGGTTGCACTAACATACCCCTGCCTCATCTCCCTCGGGGTCCTTTTGAGTATTCCAGCAAGCACAGGTAGTGAGCCACCACTAATATTAATCATCATTATAACCGCTTACTAATTTTTGAGCATGGGCCATTTACAATGACTAATAGGTCTACACACTTCTTTTGGGCCACATGCACACATACAAACATGTATACAGTAGCCTACATAGGCTACATACATACATGCACATTGCCTATGCAGTGCATACATAGTCATACTCACACATGGAAAGTCATTTTGAAAGCCTCACGGTAACATTTCTTAGCTATTGTATGATAATAGCGTATTACTAAACATAACTTTCCTCTCCACAGCGGTAGATATTTTGGTGACCTCCTCAGTAACCCAGTTAAGCCAAGTGAGAATAGCTGCGGCAGGTATCATTGCAGCCGGTTATGTAATGTTGTTGCTCCCCGAAAACTGGGACGAAAGCACCCTGCGCTGCCTTGGAAAGCTCTGGCCTGGAAGCTGGAGAGAGGACAGTGTGGTGGTTGAAGAGCTCACGGTGGACAGTGCTGGAGCTACACGGACAAAACCCAGACCTGCTGGAGGTGCAGCACTGTCTCGATCTGGTTTGGGTGGTTTGCATGAAACTTAATAGGATTGTGTATAAAGGAATATTATTTCTAAATGTATATATTAATTTATTATAACTATAACTTTATTGACCAATGCTTCAGCCAATTACTGCGTGCTTTGGCAGATCTACTGATATATTTCTACATTTTGCTTAATAAATTTAAGAAGCTTTTGAGGTGTACTGTAGCCTATGCATGTTCTGCTATTTCTGTGGAGTTTTGTGACACATTAATAAATACGTATTTGTATTTTCTTCTAATCCCGTGTTGTCATGCAACATTCTTTGCCAATATTTACAGACAAAGCTCCCTACATTATTTTACTTCTGCATAGGTATTGCATGTATTTATATCACTGATCACTACACTCTAGTGTGCAAATACAGCAATCGCGCCTTTGAAGGATATAATGGCACCTTGAAACAGCGTCACCCAGAGGCCTTAGGGGCAAATAACTACAAGGCGGGAGTAACTGCATTGAGGGCGAGGTTTGAAGGCTGAGACTGAGACAAAAGAATACGTTGGCTGACAAAGACAGAACTCAAGCTATATCACAATATATAGATCAGAACTTCATTTTAAAACTTCAGATAGATTCGTAAAGCAGGTTAGCCTACATTAAACGCTTTGGTTTAGTAGCTTAATGTAGCCTGTTCATAGCTTTTTCAAGCGAGATGAAGACAAGAATATAAACAAAACAGTTGGAAAACAAGGTAAGATCCACTATTATCACGAGGTTAACACGAACTAGCCTACACTATGTGGGATAGACCTACACAATGTTATTCTGCAAGACACTTGAAAGGACACGTTCCTGTTGGGCTTGAGTAGCATGTCCCATCTTTGTCAGAGAACAATGATTTCCAGGACAGTGTCACTTCCTTGACACAATGTAGCCTACAGTTAGGCTAGCCTACTGTAGGTGCCGCAGTTACAGCTGTAGTCGGCTAACCCTACGGCTGACAGTAGGCTAGCCTAATTTTATATTATTTGCATAGCCTATGCTATTGTTTTACAGTAGGCCTATCTGATTATTAACACACAATTAATCCCATTCAATTGCTAAAGGATACTAATTCAGTGTCTGCACTGTTATTCAAAGAGTCTTCTTCAGTCTATAAAATGAACGGTTTCCAGTCCAGTCCGCCGGAGTGTCCAGCGGGAAGCGTCTGTTCGATTGAGGGTTTACCCCCTCTACCGAAAGGCCTGAGCGGTATACTCAACTCTAGCGGGGGCTCCTGGCGGGACATAGAGAAGGTGTACAGCAAGAGAACACGCATTCAGGCCGACATCAGCAAGTCCCGGGTGAGCGACTCCCTTGGTCGAAGCAAACCTGCAAGCTTGGATGCAGCATTGGCAATGTTGCGAAAGGAAATGGTAAGACAAACAACCTCAACAAAAACCAGAGTTTTCCTACAGGCTGTAGTTCAATTAATGATGAATTATAGCAGTGGTTTGTAGGTACAAATATTTAATTGTAGGCTAATTGTAGCCTAATGCTTTAGTTATCGTCACACATTGTTAACATTTATGGAAATAGCACCAGTTGTAGATTAAACAAAGTGACATGTCCATCATGTGCATCATATTTTAATATGTAGGGGCTAGGCTAACACAACACTCTGTCCTTTCTTAGGTGGGCTTAAGGCAGTTGGACATGTCTTTACTCTGCCAGCTATGGTCACTCTATGAATCCATCCAGGAGTACAAAGGTGCCTTCCAAGACATCTCGTCCTCTTTGCTATCCGAGAGTTCCTTCACCACTGAAAATGGTTATTCTGAGGACGAGGAAGATGAGGAAGAAGAGGAGACTGAAGGAGGAAGCAGAGAGCCTCAGGATGCCCCTCGGTCCACTTTGCCTCAGCCAGCCCAGAACTCCCGTGACCAGTGGATCAAAGACTCCTTCCATATCCCCATATAAATTTGCCAAATTCCTACTGTAACTGCACCTATATCCTTAATTCCGTTTCCCTGTCCAAACAAACTTTTGGATTCAAAGCGGCCTGAATTACAGTAAATCAGTGTGGTAAGCGACATGTTTGCTCTAAAATATGAAAGGTCATTAATTGCACAGACTTTTCATGGTTTTTAAATGTACCCTAAAATGAAGGAAATGTAGCGTGTTGCCCTTAACTGAAGTCTGAAATACCGGATAAGGAAGAAAAGCAGGAAAAGGAAAACAATGACAAAAAGAGGAATGTTTAATCAAGTTTTGCCTCATGTAGCCTATCTGCGTAGTGTGGAGCCATTTGGCTCTAAACTACAGATGTATAGTCCAAGATATCTATAATATATATTTTAATCTTGCTTTGTATTCAAGTGTAATTACCACTCTATAAATGAAGATTGTATTTACAACATTATGTAACTTCTTTCTCTACACAACCATTTTACATAGTTTTGTTTTTTATGACATCAAATGTTAGGTTTATTTTCCATATATCTGTCCATATTAGGCCTACATGTAATTATGAATTTGTGAATACAATGCTTTTTATTCAAAACAAGATTTTGGCATGTTGGTTTGTTTTTGTGGAGTGGGATTTGGCAAAAGGGAAATTACAAGAAACTTTGAAACTGCACTTGGAGAACTGACTTGCAGAGGTCTTGACTGTTTTCTTCCAGAGGCCAATAGGTGGCAGTAATTTTGTATTATCGTGCCATTGCCAGAGATGTGCTCATTGTCTTGGGGAAATTTTCTTATCATTTCCTATTCAGAGCTATATTACATGGAAATCTGATTGAATGGAAAAATCTTTGGATAAACCATTCTTCCTTGTTTTTTTTTTCCGTAAAGCAAGAAAATTATTTGGCTGTTTTGAATGAAAACAATCTTCCATCTTAC
This sequence comes from Alosa alosa, assembly GCF_017589495.1. Classification (NCBI taxonomy): domain Eukaryota; kingdom Metazoa; phylum Chordata; class Actinopteri; order Clupeiformes; family Clupeidae; genus Alosa; species Alosa alosa. Next base: position 22,533,097 of record NC_063190.1, on the reverse strand, counting down.
AGTTGATAATTTAAAATGATGTCATCACACTTTCTAAACTAGATATACTGTCAGACAAGGAATTTATTCATTAGCAAAAGTTGTACAGTCCTGGACTCTTTCTAAACTCACTCGACTAAAAGCTTGGGGCTGCGCCCGTTCTGTGATGTCTCACCCCCTCTCCCAGTTTTTGCCAGTATAAACAACTCATTCCAGCTTTACATGAGCTTATTAGGCAATGTTGTGTGCTACTCGAGGGGGAAGAGATGGAGGAGAGGGTTGGTGTGTGTTTGGGGTGGGGGTGGGGGTTACACTACAGCTTTCTCATTGTATTAAAGCCAGAATGATTGGAAGCGAGGGTTATTCCGATGACAAAGCCTTCCTGTGGTTTGGGACTAAGTTTTAGCAGGGCACCTGTTCACAGTGTCTCTGGTTTGTGAGTCCCTAGTCTGGGGGTAAAAATAGATCCTGAGAGGGGCTCTCAGTCTGAATCCTGCGGAGCGCGACACAAGAGTTTATAAAGAGACACAACAAAACGCCCATAACATCCTGAGGTCCTAGTGTACTGAAATATAACTGCATGGCTTTGATTCCTGTATGGCAATAGTTTTTATTTTTTATTTTTGCTATGGTTTTCTCCTTTCATACAAGACATGAAGAGAGAGAAAGTCAAGCAAAAGTTATATGTTTTTACATTATGGATTATGAAATAGGTCCTTAAATTCTTACTTCAAATTCAATGTTTTACTGATAGTAACCCCTTTTTATCAGCTTCAGATTCTCATGTTGCATTTTGACAACTTTAGATATAATCACATACCAAATTATAGAATACCAACCTTCCAGTTTTGGACTTGTTGGTTGTCCTGTTTGCCCTACACATAGTTGTTATTGTCAGGTGAGGATATCCAAGCAAAAAGGGCAAAACAGGAAATAGGGGCCCAGAGACCTCTAAGCTGACAGGAAGTCTGGATGTGCATGCAGGAACCCCCCTCTCCGACATGCACAAATCAAGACAAAGCCCACACAATGAGTAGACATACCCTCCATTTACGCTGTAATGGGGGGCACAAATAGGGGGTGGCAACATACGTCTTAGGTCCAAAGATTCTCATTTCTGAGCAGTATCCTTTTGACCTGTAGAACTATAGTCCTCTTTTGTTGGTTCTTTCCTATACACTGTTCTTTTTTTTTGCCATTGCAACAAAGTGCCACTGTTATATTTGTGTCTAGTAAATATTGGTAGGGTTTAAGAGATTTGGACTATAGGGAGGGAGCGTCTGACATTCTTTCAGAACTGTCTAACATAGTCCTATAAATAGATGCAATGGATATTGTTAGGTAGTTATGTTACCCTTTAGGTTGTCTTCTATTTTGAATGTTGACTTTAAAGATGCTTGGCTGCGTTACAATGTCAGTATATACTGTACTTTATATACTGTGTTTTATTGCCTGTTTTCATCTTCAAAATCAACAGCCTTGAGTCCTAAGTGATGCTTTTATTCAAAGTGACTTTACAACAACAGCATCACAATAACAGTTGGCATTAGATAATAATATTATAGTTAACTGACCAAAATACATTTTATTCTCTCATGACACATTACATTGGAATGACATTAAAAGCTAGACATTCTTCATGATCTCCCATGTAGATGCTCGCAGTTGGCACATTTTCCCACATACTCTCAGACAGGGCATAAGCGTTAGCTCTTCCACCTTCGATGAGTCAGGGACAGTTACAGGTTCTGTCTTGATTTACACTTCCACTGCGCGCACACACACACACACACACACACACACACACACACACACACGCCTAGGGCTGGGTTTGGAAACTCTGCCTCAAATGCTGTAGAAACCACAAGCTCCCAAGTGTTCCTGTAATAGACAGGAATAACCAAGTCAGATGCGGAGAAAGACAGAAAGACATTTCAGTATAAAGGTCTTTAGTTTACCTATTGCCATTAATTTGCAGAAACAGTAAGAAAAAACTTGTTTAAGGCCAATGAAGATAATGTCGAAGCCTTTACTTAAATGAAAGCAAAGAAGTCGCCCTCCACCCCCTCCATGCCAGCCTTCACTCCCCATCCCAAATATACCCCCACACCCCAGCTGCCCCTGTCCATCATTTCCCTCTTCCTATCCTATAAATAGTCTCAATGTGGCCATAAAGATCCCCCTCTGCCTTTCTCTCTGCCCCTCATTGTAATGAATGACCAAGTATTGAAAAGTCAGACTAAAAAGATTTTTTCCCCTTTTGTGAAATAGTTAATTTTTTATTGGGTCATATGCAGAATGAGTAACCTCTGCTGATTTTAGTGAAGCCATCATGCTCTCCTGTCTGGGCCTACCCAAAAACCTGAGGGCAGACTCACCGTTTGGCATCCTGGGCAACATGGATGAGTTGCTGACACATCACTTAGGGTGTGGAATAGAGACAAGAAAAAACATGAATGTCATCAATAAAGACTTTTGTTCTTGCACCATATTATAATATTATATACTAGCCTAATACTAGGCTACTACTACTACTACTACTACTACTAATAGCCTAATAATAATATAGGAATAATGTTTTTGCTATTGTCATAGGCCTAGTTTAATATAGGCTAGGCTATTTGGATTTGGAATATGAGCCAACAGTTGGAAAGCAGCGAGATGAATGTCTGTGGTGTGGAGTATAGGCTATGCCAAGCACAAAGCGAGTGAGGTAGTAGGTACTATGAACCCAATACAAAGTCTAGTTTGTATGCTCTTCCCGATTGCATTAAAACGAGATAGCGCGACAACAGCCCAGCGTTGACTGTCTCATCACTGACGTTTAAAATGCCTCTCCCTCTGCTGTAATAGTCGACACTTCTCATCCGTACGCACGAACGTAGGAAATAATAACATGCACAGTGGTGTTTGTACACAAGGAGTGCTCGTTCGTTTAGTTAGAATGGTTTGATCGCAAAAATCCAGTGCTCAAGTTTTAATTTCGCCGCGTTTTAACCTTGGATTTACTCTTTATTGGATCACGTTTGAAGGCTACCCACTCACGCGCTGGCGAGAGTTTGATGATTTTCAGTTAGGCTACTGGAATTACTAAAGTCGTTCACATGTTGAACGCCAAAGTAGATTCGGTTCCTCTTCTTCAAATCGATACCGTTGTTTCCGTACATGGCACTTTACGTATTTGATGGCGATGGCGGCAGTTTTGTGGAACTTCAGTGCTGGCTGTTTGCTTTCTGGAAGTTTTGATCAAGGACATATTTTGTAGGACAGTTCACAAGGAGTTGCGTGAACTCATAATTGACGCAAACTTTTGCTGCCAGCAGTCGTGTGTTCACTTGCATCGGAGTGAAGCGCAACAGGAAAGTGCTCTGGACCTTTCCCTTGTAAATAAAATATGACTTCTGTGTGGAAAAGATTACAACGTCACGGCAAAAAAGCCACCAAATTTCAGTTTGTCGCGTCTTATCAAGAACTTGTTTTGGAATGTACAAAAAAATGGTAAGTAGCCTACATGGTCCTTATGTCCAAGTCAAAGTAACGTTAGCATGATATTATTTCTGGGGGAAATTCCCACGTTTCCCTCAGAGTTTGTTATCACATGTGTAGGCTATGCTGTCAGCAGATGGAGTGATGTGAGAAATAGTCGAACAACTATGACCGGACCACCGTCAATGAGTAGACTAGCATACCGTTTTTTTGACCCAGCTATTTGACAGGAGGCAGTTAATCGCGGTAACCCGTTACCCAGGTTAGCAGACATGATCATCGCACTTCCGTGTCATCTCTCAGTAACGTTTAAAGCAGCGTAGTTTAACTCCTAACATACAGCTTTGCTTTTGTGAAAATGTGATTTCTTCAAAATTACCGATTACACCCTATTTTACAGTGACCCTAATCACACATTTATTGCATTGTTTGTAACAGTATTGAGTTAAGGTCATCACCAACCTGTTTGTTTTACTCCAAAGGTCAGGGTTCATAGATCTGATAAGCCTACTTTCATTGATCAGAACTAAGGGTGAAGGAAAGAGGTTATCAGGCTGCCTGAAGCCAGGCAATAGAGGCTGATAGGGGTTGCAAAAGCACTCTTCATGAGGCTATTTTGGAGGCTTAAATCTCCAAGGGGCATGATAATAATTAACTCTGGAGTTTAATGTAATTATGTTAAATCTATTACCTCACCCACCACTGTTACAGTGAATCATTCTCATCTTGGGTTGAGTGCTAGACTGTTTACAACCAGATACAGACTTCTTGCAAAGTACAAGCCAGTTGGGAGCAAGGGGTAATTATTGAATTAGTTGAAGCTATATGATTATGTCTCTTAACGTCAGACAAAGACATTTCTTTTTCTTGTGCAATAGTGTGTTGCTTTGATTCGGAGCAGTTCTGTTTTTGACCATACACATTATTTTGTCAGATCATGTTTGTTACAGATCATGGGGAACTGCTATATAGAAATGGATCTAGTTGGAGAGGGATGGTTTCAAAGAATAGTCTGTTCTTACAGCCCTGTGTTATGTCACACTGCTCATAGTTATCATGGCAGTTTTGTCAGGCTGCTGTTCCATGTCTTATCTTGTAACATTACAACACACTAAGTAGTTCAAAAGTTGGGTATTTATACTCTGGTCATTTTCATTGAAGATGGACCTTTAATGGTTTCATGGTTTTAATCTACTGAATTACATTATTGAGGAATGTTTACACTGCCAGCTGCTGCAAAACATCACATTCAGACAGCTTCCAACAGATTTAGTTATAGTAGCCTAGTCTCGTAAATATTGTGATATGCGTCATTAAACTTGGAAAAAGACTCCTGTGTAATTGTCAGTCATCACCCAGACTGCCACTAAATTAAAGCTGTGTGCTCATGACTTAGAACAGCTGAAGTGTGACGCAGCAGACCGTTTATGATCTGGGTCATGCAGTCATGACCCAGATCATCTGGATTTCCCAGTGGCAACTCTCTCTCTCTCTCTCTCTCTCTCTGTTTGTGTGTGTGTGCCCACATGTGTGTTGTGCGAGGGGGGGGCTTCCAAATGGTCAGATTCAAATGCTGCAGGTCACCGGTCCATTATGAAGCTGCACCCAACATCCACCCTACATGCCCTTTCCTCTCTCTGCCATGTTGTTGCTATTACCAGCCTACTGCAACCCGAGACAGGGCTGTCACTGGCCCGGCTCCCCAGAGCCTGCCTCTACCAGCCAGTTCCCTATGACTGTTCCTTGAGTTATTTCCTACAGTCCTGCCATGTCATATGTCCTAGTAATACAAATAACTTTTCATCACCCCGGGCTGTATGGAGCCAACACAACTGAGTTATAATACTTTTGGGGGTGTGTCACATGCTCTGATGTGGCAACCAGGCTTCCGCCTGTTTGTGATCAGCCTGAATCCAATAGCCTATTCTGAACATTTTGTAATATTTTCTAAATGGTGAAGCTAAACCTTTATTTTGATTGCTAGTTGACATTGTAATAGCCTATACCTAGGATACCTGATTAAAGTGATTGTAGAGAAACTAGGTCTCAAATCCAAAAAATTCCTTCGGGATGAATAAAGTATCTACCGGTATCTATCTATCTATCTATCTATCTATCTATCTATCTATCTATCTATCTATAACCAGGTTTTAACCCTCAGAGGAGCCTATGAGGGTCATTGGCCGCATGTACATGTAAACCTGCCTCACTCTTGTGATTTACTTCATTACAGGAACTAGGTATTGGCAAGGAGTTGTCTCATGCTCCACTGCAACTTCTTTCCCCCACCCAACACTTGGTTCCAGTAATGAACTTCTTCCCTTCCTGAGCATTTCAAAGTCGTGAAAGCTTGATCAGCCAAAAATGTGGGTTGTCGTTGACATTTATGTCAAGCGCAAGTGAACTTGAGATAAGCAGATAGCCATTATTTTTGTATGTGTATAATTGGAGCAGGTTGTGTTTTCATGTAGGTCCTCGTGGCCAAACAACACACATGTAGTTATAAGGGAGGTTACCTAGCCATTAGGAATATACCTGTGTTTGTGTGTGTGTTTGTGTGTACTCCAATGTGGAAAATAATAGACTAGCTAGGTGTTTCAGTAGGATCGTTGAAGTGGGGACCGGTATTTGTGTTTGTGTGTCTGTCTGTGTATGATGTTTCATTGTGAAAAACAATGGGGACAGGCTAAGTGTTTAAGTATAAATGCTACAGTGGTGGTAGTGGTTTTGGCACGTGTGTGTGTGTGTGTGTGTGTGTGTGTGTGTGTGTGTGTGTGTGTGTGAGTGTACTCCAATGTGGAAAACAATAGACTAGCTAGGTGTTTCAGTAGGAACACTGAAGTGGTGGTGATTGTGGGGTTTGTTTGTGTGTGTGTGTGTGTGTCTGTGTGTGTGTGTGTGTGTGTGTGTTTGTGTGTGTGTGTGTGTGTGTGTGTGTGTGTGTGTGTGTGAAGTACTTCTCATGAGACCCACACCCTGATATAGTGAAAAACAGCACTGTCGTGTGTTGTGTTTCCTGCTATTCTTAAGCAGGCATGGAGGTCAGGGGCTGACCCTGGCATAGGTACACAACTCCCTCTGATTTGAGCCCCTTTGTGTCCTCATGAGAGGTGGGAAATTATTTTGACGAAGAATAGTGTAATTATTCATGGTGTCAACACACTATCTTGTAAAATTGTTTCTGCCTTAGAATTCAGCAAGAAAGTAGGCGTACTTACTTCTGTGGTTGCGTTCAGATATAAATGTCTGTTTTTTGCAGTTATAAACTGCGTAAAGAATGCACTAGCTTATTTTTTTGCTAGTACAGCAGTAACAGTATTTCTTTTTTGTAGTCAATAGAATTCTCCAAGCACATTAAGCATTCACTATTTAACTCGTTTTCTATGATTAGGACTAACATAACCCAGACATACTAAATTATTTCAGTTGCAGTCCTTTTCTGGCCAGCATATTTGTGTACACTCCCTACTGTTAAAACTAATGCCGACTGGTCTTTAATCAGACAGAGCAGCACATCCATGTTCATTATACTGTAGGCCTATAACCTGAATGATATCTCTTGGACACAGACTTGTTTGCATCGCTGAAACACTAGGCCTATCATTCAAGCAGTCTGCCACAGCTTCTCTCTTATGTTAGGAGTGTCCCGAACATTTCTAATCACGTGAGCAAGCTGTCACTCTGTTTTGTGTTGAACTGTTTCCCTGTGTGTTTATCTTAGCAGATCTGGGTTGTTATGTGGTTCCCTTTTCAGAAAAGAAAAGAAAAACTGTCCATAGCTTACATAATGTGGTCAATGTGACTTTGAATTAGGCATATGAGTTGAATGTTGAAAATTACGCAATATGTTGGACTGCAAGTATTAAAGACCTACAATGACTTCTAGAGGAATACTTTATTCTGGTGTAGGACATTATTTCTTGTGTACCCATTCATTTCTTGGTTTGATATTAGAGCCTACATAATAACATTTACATATTTACAAATATTTACATTATTAATGTTTTGAATGTAGAATAGTAGAATATCCAACTTTGGTGACTTCTGTGCTGTATTGACAATGGCATTTTACTTCAATGATAGCAGGGAAGATCAATGGTTAAAACCAATATTAGTGATGTGAAATTGCTTACTTACAAGAGTCATGCTCTGCTCTGTTCCATGATTGCATAAGTGCTTTAATACCGGTAGCAGTAATTTGTTTACTTCTGCTTTTTAGTTCTAAACCATTTTATTTGGATGTTTTGTGAGGCAATCTTTCGTAACTGCTTGTTGAGAGGTGTTGCATTTCAACTGCTCCTAGGCCAAAGGTGTATGTGTGACCATTATTCGGTCTGATCTGATTAGGTAGGGTGTTTTTAAAGGTAAATAAATGCGTCATAAGTAGTGATTTCATCGTCTATTTGCATGGCCCGAGTAACCTTCATCCTCCCATTACAGCGCTTGAAGCAGAAAAGTAAATACATGGTGCTCCTGAACCAATGTGACTTAACTGATTTGAATATCTTTTAAATACTCTGGCAAATGACTGCCATGTCTGTGCACGAACAGGAAATTGTTTTATGGAGGAGGACATTTTAATATTACTGTGATGTCACTGACTCTGTGGTCACTGAGCTTTGACAGTATGAATGTCTGTAACTGGAATCACACAAAGAAATTCCACAGCAACTTAAATTATGGATTTTCATTTTACAGCAATTTCTTACAATAAGCATTATTTGAGATAAATAAAACAAGACAGTATTCGTTTATCTTATATGATGAGTGCATATTTGATAACACATGTGTGTTTTGCTTCTCACCTGCAGGCAACCAGACAAACTGCGAGTGGTATGGACCAGAAGGAACAGACGAATCTGCTCCAAGGTATTCAGAGCCCTACAGACAGAATAGAGACAAAATGGCATGATTCAAACAAACAAATAATTTGATTTATGTATTTCAATAATGTTTCACATATGTTTGATATTCTCAAAATGCACTGTTTACTTAATTGTCACAATCTTCAGTAGATCAGAAATATTGATATATAAGATTGACTCCACTGATATCTTATCAGATATGCTGCTTATAAACAATTGAAAGCATATAAATAGCCTCAGATTCCACTTGATAATGGTAAAATTGGGACCAACTGACATTTCACTAACACTGTCTGACACTTTTCATTGTCCTCATAGCTTCATGGGTGGCAGCCAGGCATAAAGAATCCGTACAGAGGCATGGTGGTCTGGCCTGTACCTGAAAATGTGGACATCACTGTGACACTCTTCAAGGTATGCAGTCCTGAGATGGGATGTCTGTTGTGTTCTGCTGCTGTCATTGTTTCTCTTTGTGTCCTGATGTGGTTCATTTGAGTGGTGTTGTTCGGTTGTAATTGGAAAAATTAAAGTGTAAATTCTTTTTTTCAGGACCCTCATGCGGATGAATTTGAAGATAAAGACTGGACATTTGTCCTTGAGAATGTGAGTCAAGTTCTCTCTCAGAGAAAAAATCTCCATCACTCTAATGTCGGCTAATGAGAGCAATCTGACTGTTGACACATCAGCTACTACCATCACACAGATCTGTGTTACATAACGCCTTGATTGAACGCATTAACTTTTCTCTGATCACAGACAAATTACAGTGCTTGGCTGTGACAGGCCACAACAATCACTAATGATTACATGCAGAATAATTGCATGAAGACTCTTGATTGGTGTCATAGAGTGAAAAGCAGTCTGGTGGCTCACTCTGTGAATGTGTCCCTACTCAACCCCCCTTCCCAAACAGGAGTCCAAGGGCCACCGGAAAGTTCTGGCCTCGGCCGACATCAACCTGAAGAAGTTCGCCAGCCCGACACTGACACAAACGGACCTAACGCTGAAGCTGAAGCCGCTGTCGGTGAAGGTGGTGGAGGCCACGCTGAAGCTCTCGCTCTCCTGCGTCTTCCTCCGCGAGGGCAAAGCCACGTGAGTCAAGTTGGCACCGCCTCACCAAAAGCAAAGCAAAGCAGCTCTCATATCCTATCTTGAGGGCCAGTCTGGCCAAAAGGAATTGGATGTTTAGGACCGTAGTTGTGCACAGCAGGAATGAGAGGTCTCTCCAAGCTTGCCTTTGTTCCTTAGGTCCTTAGGGGTTTAATGTGTTCCTCATTTGTGTTTGAAGGTTTTCAGCTGTGCCTCGTTTCTTGTTTGCATCATTAAACAAAAGCCATCTTCTTTGCCAACAAACTTACAATTTTGGAGGTGTAGAGGTAGATATTACTCACTGAAGCTTTTAAGTATTAGTTACTAAGGGTTTGTATTGACACAAATTATTATCTTACTTCATAACTGTTATTATAACTGTTAACTCATAACTGTTAACTCATAACTGTTGTTATTATTATAATAATATAATATATTATATATAATATAACTTGTGCTGCATTTAAATACCATGACTGAATGACAGGCTTCATTTCATCTCCATAACTGAGTTATGATCTGGTCCTTGTCCAGTGATGATGACATGCAGAGTCTGGCCAGTCTGATGAGTGTGAAACCCTTGGACATCGGGAACCTGGATGATTTTAACGAAAGTGATGAGGATGAGGACAAGCGATCCAGTACTGGAGCCTCCATCGGTGCTGCAGGTACCTTACGGAACACGACGCAGGCATATACGCACTGCAGGCTTTTCTGTCTTTTCCTCTGGAACCTTTTTTTCCCTTGTTCCCCATTTTGCTGGTCTTTCTTATCTTGTTTTCCATATGTTTCCCTGTATGCTTCACTTTCTCCCTTTTTTCTGTTCACCCTTTCCTCTTGCTTCAGCACCTCCTCCACCTGTGTGCCCAGTGCACAGCCAAGAAAAGAAATCTGCTTTTGTAAAGCCTTTCCCAATAGGTACTCTTGTTCCATGAAGTGTAATATGTACCATGTCCCCACATTAGGAAATTGCATCCTATGTCTGCCATCTTGTTAGTATTTATTTATTTTCCGCTGTTAAATAAAAACTGTGTGGAATGGCAGACATATCTTCATCCCCACTTTCATCTGAATTCTGAATCAGATATAGTCCTTTGAGGTTAAACTGACTGTTAAACGTATATATATATCAGCATTCCTTTCAACCTTAACTGTTCCTTCCCCAATATCTCTTTATATCTGATTCATTTATGTAATTTTTTCTTACATAAATACCTGTCTCCCTCTCCATTGACATTACTCTGTACATCTCATGTCCTCTTTTCTTCTGTTCTCCATGTTTGCACATGTCTTTTCCTCTCCCATTCTCTCCCTTTCTCCTTCCCTCCATGTCACTTCTCCCATGTCTTCCCTCTCTCTCTCCCTCTCTCTCTCCCCCTCTCTCTCTCTCTACCTTGTCCCTGTGTCTCCTGCCTCTCTTCCTCTCCACGTTTTAGCCAGTGAGAAAGAGAGGGCTGGCCGTGGCACCCCTTTCCGTCTCCCTGGCACATTCACTAACCCTGATACCCCGTCACGCCCTCCATTGCCCACCCCGCCCTCACCCCGTGGCAGACCTCCGCGCCCACTCAACCCTCCCGGGCTGCCAGCGCGCCCCTCCCCTGACCCTCACTCCACTGCAGCTGCTTTCGGGGCCCAGCCCCCGTCACTGCCCAAAATCTTCCAGCCCTCTTCTGGCACAGGTACCCTCAGCTGGATGATCATAGAGGTGATGGTCCAGACAGCCAGTCTGACTTAAGAGAGACAGATCTCAGGGGGATGATGATGAGTTTAGTTTAGATAGTAATAACATTGCTGAAACTTGTTATTATCCAAATAAGGCATTCTCTCAGTTTAAGGAACAACAGGGATCCTTTGTTTTAAGATTGCATGCTGATAGCCCTCCCGCTTCCATCTTTTGGTCCCTTTTGTCCTCATTTGCATGTAAATAAAACTCTATAAATAGTACATTATTCTTCCTGCTCCTTGCTCCTCTACTCAGGCTTGTGTGCATTCCCTCTGCTCTCTCTTCTCTCTCAGTGCCTGTCTCTTTCCCACGGACACCTCCAAAGCCCCAGACAGTCCCTGCTCTGAGCCCTGTGGCCCCCGACTATCCTCAAATCAGACCCTGTGGCTCATCTTTCGCTAAATCCACCTCACTTCCTCTCTCTCAGCCTCCCTCACTTCCTGCTGCTGCTTCCACTAAAGGTACACTTGTGGACACTCAAACAACATCTTTGTTAATTGTTTTATTGATCTTAAAGAGTCTTTAATGAGCATATGACCTAGACTTGGAGCTGGTGGTATCGATTCATAACAAAATAAAAAGCATGAAAGCATATGATGAATCTTATTTTTCCCACTTCCTGCTCTTAGATTGTGCAATCCTTTTTGTTCTCTTTCTTTCTGTGTGTTTTTGTGCAATCCCCTCTCCTGAATATCTGTCATATACCACTTGCACCAGCTCGCTCAAACATCTTCAAGGCCAAAATAGTTCCTGGTCAGCGGCCCTCCTCCCCCACACTCTGCCCTCCACCCCCGTCTGACGCCCCCCTCTCGGAGCGCACCGTCTCCCTGGCCACCCTCTCACAGAAAGCCCCCACCCTCCTGAAGATCCTCTCCACTGGCCCAGAGCCAGGTATGGATGCAGAGCCAGGCTACTACAGGAGCCATCGATAAATATACACACTGCTGGCTCAATTAAAACAAGCCAGCTGGCTTATTTACAAGGGTAGACGAGAACAAAGGATAACGGTGGCCTTTGACAGGCCATCAGAAAGAGGAAATTGCAGGCCATCAGAAAGAGGAAAGTGTGACTCACTTCAGTTATTCATATAACAGCCGCTCTAAGCAAAGTGTGTCTGACCATTTTAATTGGGCTACTACACAAATGGATACAAATAAATATTTGCTACAGCAGTATTGAAGGAGAGATCAGTACTTGGTCCTGAACTCCCCCCACTTAAGCATTGTTGCAACTAAGCACTTTTGTCTAATGTAATATATCCATCATATCCATCTGGCCGTGCATCATAGGCAATCTAACATCACTCTCTCTACCTCTTCCATCTATTCTTTCTGTCTCTCTCTCTTTCTTTCATGCTCCCTCCTCATCCCAGCCATCCATGCAGTGCTGGTCCCACCGAGTGAGCGGAGGGCAAGCGCTGCCCCATCCTGTGCCCCTCTCCCGGGGCAGGGTCCCAGCCCTGGCCTCTCCTCCGCCTTCTTCTGTCCCCTTCCCACTGACCTTGTAGCACCTGTCCCCTTACTAATCAGCCCCAACCTGGAGGCGCTGTGTGACCCTTCCTCCTCCTCTTCCTCCCCCTCTGCTTCTCCCGCCTCTTCTCTGCTCTCGCTCTCTCCTCGCTCACCTTCGCTGCCCTCCACGGACCTCTCCTCCATGTCCCCTCTGCCCTGTCTTGACCCCTCCCTGCCTTGCTCGGCCCCCGCCTCTGCTCCAGAGTTCTCTGTCTCGCCTCTTGCTACGCTCACTGCTCCACCTTTATCTGCTCCGCCCTTATCTGCTCCTGCTGGCTTTGCTTCTGCTACCGCCACCATCTCCACCTCCCCTGACTCCATCAGAGTTGGCCAGTCAGGTAATTCCTCAGCCGGCTCCTCGTAGTTGGTAGTGCGCCATGTTCCCTTCTTTGTATTTGTGCACAGAGAAGGCTGATTTTTTAGCTGTAGTAAGTAGCAGCGGTCTTTCTATGGTGTTTCTCAAATGTGTTTGGATTGCAGACAAAGGATTGCATACATAGCTTAGATGTCCAGCTTTAGACATGCAATCCTGCAATTATCAGCATGCAAGCATAAAGTCTGAAAAGTGTTTCTCAGAATGAGGCCTTGCAAGGCTATGAGAGCCTTCAAGGATTGTTGAACGTATTTAATCTGCATTGATGCAGTTGTTTAGATAGATAGATAGATAGATAGATAGATAGATAGATAGATAGATAGATAGATACTTTATTGAGTAGCATACAGACATCACACACACATTCACTAACAGCAGAAAAAAAAGAAAAAAAGAAAAAAGAAAAAAAAATACAACTAAGCAATAAGTACAGTAGAAGATAAAGAATATACTAAATATACTAAAATACAAATTATACTAAATAACACTTAATCTAAATCAATTCTAAAAACAGTATCCACATAGTGGATGATTAATCAAGATGCGCTTGCAATGACTGAGGCAGTTTATATGCCCAGCGAATAACTGCCATTTGGAAATTAAGTTTAGGGGCTTAATAAGACAATATAGTAGCCTGCACTACATCATTAACATGAAATTCCCTTTTCATTGTGACGGACCTCCTCCTAGAAATAGGTTAACATCTGCACTTGCTTAATATGTAAAGCACATGGAATAGTATTGCAACACAGCAAAATAACAGACATTCTGACATGTCAACATGAACAAGGCACAACCCAACTAACTTTGAAATACTAATAAAGCCATCTGACACTGATTAGTCTATTCATCCAGATGTCCTGTAAAGTAAATCTCAGGGTGTGATATAAATGTGTGTTCTTTGTTTTTTTTTTGCAGAAATGCACAGGGAACTGAGCACACTAACAGAGGAAGAACAACCAGGTTTACCTACACGTGGTGAGTTTTTAATTATTCTTACACAGTTCATTTAAGTAATGTTGCATTTTATCCTCAAATAATGTGTTTGTGTGATTTAGCATCAAATAATGCATTTGATGTACATAATTATTACATAATTATTACAGTGCACAGACTGTTTTTGTTTGTATCTAGGTAGAACCTGTGCATAATTTAATAATAATGTTAATAAGTCATAAGAGGGTGCTACATCTCCAAAAGTGATTGATTGTGAATTAAAATAATCGTGAATGAAATCAGTGCCACACCAATGCCCATGCATTGCTTCATGGGGTTTGTGCTGATTTCTGGTGTTTTGTCATCTCAGATCCATTGACGAAGCTTGGAGCTCAGGGTTCCGATGCCAAGCCTTTAACTCTGACCTGCGGGGATGAGTCTCAACGCTCCTCTCGCTCTGTCGGCAGCATCAGCATTGCTAACCAGCAATCCTCGCCATCTCTGCCCAGCACAGACCAGGAGAAGAGAGGGATGCCAACCGTGCACACACGTGTCACCATAGACACAACCAAAGAGTAAGTCTCACTGTGCTCACAGTTTTTCATGCGGGCTTGATGGTTCGTTATCTGAAATAAGCTGAGATGAGGTGAAATAATTGTGAATTATGTTCAAGGAAGTACAGCTTAGTATCGGGAATACCAGAATAGGAAAAAAGTGGGTTTTGCAAATTACAACAAAATTAAAGACATTTCCTCCAATGGGAAGCTTTTGCCAAATTAATGAATGTATGGCTGAAACAATTCACAAATACAATGTTCATGTGATGCATTTCATTTGATGGGAAGCTTTCACCAAATTAATAAATGAATGGCTGACACAATTAATAAATTTAATGGTCATGTGATGTGATGCATGCTCCAGAAAGACATCCATTATTTTGCAGTCTGGTTTAGTTAGGTTGACCGTTATACAATAGGCAAGTGAAGAAGAGTGCAAGGATATAGCTTTAAGAGGCTTACAAAGCACTAAATAAGGCACTACAGACCAGTGCTGATGGTAGACATACTTTTAGACTGTGTGACCACCCTACTTAAATCCCTCAACTCACAACACTTGCTGCAGCTGTTGCGCGCCGAGCCGACATCTATTTTCACATCACTAACCCTGGCATGGCAAGTCTCTTATTTAGACCACCACCGCCGTACGCTTCCACTGATAAGCTTGCCAATACCCTGCACACCTGCCCGCCTGCCTGCCTGCCTGACCACACCCACTCCTCGCATTTGTTCCTCGAGTGCTGAACTCTGACCCCAAGTATGTTTGTCCCTCAGCCTTGGGCAGGGAGCTTGCCCGGCAGCAGCTGAAGACCAGGGACCCAAGGCAATTTCAGCTGATGTCCCTCCTCCCTGGCCTTTCTCTGCCCCTGACAGGTCACCGGCAGCTCCAAGTACCGTAGTCACCAAAAATATCCAAAATCCAACCACAGATGTCTTTGTGGTGGAGAAGCCACCACTGGCGGAAGAGGAGCCTGATTTCAAGGAGCCGGCCACAGAGACAGAAAAGCCCAGTCAACCAGTTAAAATCAATGCAAAGGTGTCATCAACAGACAAAACACCTCTTGTTTCAGAAAAACCACCACTGGCTGAGCCAGAGCCAGATTTAGAGAACACTCATTGTAAGGCACTAGTCATCCCAGTGCTGCCTGGGGGCGTTAAAGCGAAGCCTGAACTTAAAAAAGAGTCTGAAATCCCTGCGGGAATAAAGAAACTTGATAAATTAATCCTTGAGAGAGCACTACCCCCTAGTGCTGACCTCAACAGATCAGACGAAGACAAGGAAAAGATGAAAAACCTGTCAGCCCTTTCTCCCATGATGGAGTCTAGCACTGCTGGGCCTGGGGTAGCATCTAGTAATCAGCCGGATGTTGCCCCAAAGACAAATATCTCAAAAGAAAAACGACCTCCATGGGTTGAGCAAATATTTCTCCCCAGTGAAGAAAAGGGCTCCAAAGACAGTGATCACAAACAAATGCCTGAAAGATTCCCCCAATTTGACTCAAAGGTGGTGGAACACATAAATGCCAATGAGAACAAACGCACTCAGGAGCTAAGGCCAGGACTGGTGATGCAAGACTATAAACAGAAGAATGCAACTGATATTGTTGATGATGAAGGGTAAGTTCATGAGTGCTGTGAAAAAAATAAGAATCAGCTTGAGTGCTTAAAATCAATAATTTAATTTGACTATGCCTACAGTTTTACCATATGGTCAAACAAGCATAGGCAGTTATTTGGTGAAAATGCCTGACCTGAAAATCTCACAATATTTTGAAAATGTTTCAACTGAATAAGAGTTTGTTTGTAGAGAACTAAGCATACAGATGCTTCTGTCATGTTACATCCCTCCCCCATGTAATCCAAATGAACATTTCCCTGTGGTTTTATTTCTAGGCTAGTACTGCACATGTTCTAATACCTTTCTTCTGTCCGTCCATATTGTCTATGTCCTTGTCACACACACAGCTTAAGAGAAATGGCTTCAACAGTCGAGTCCCTTCCACTAGCAAGTAAACAGGGCACTAGCAAAAAAGTGGAAGATTCCCAAAAGAGTGCTGAGTTGGCAAAACAGGCAGTCCAAACAGAACAGCCCAGTCAACCCAAAAGCAAAGACACCCATGCCAACAATTTACCCAAGTCCCTGGACCTTCTACCCTCAGCCACAAAATCCACTTCAGAGAATTCACAGTGTACAGAACCTGGTAACAGCGAGATAACCATGAAAAAGTCTGTAAAAGACAAAACAGGAACAGTCAATTTGGATATGCTAGCCTCGAAACAGGAAGTAGTCCGTACTGAACGTCCTCTCTGGGCTGCCCTGGAAGAGAAGAGTAAGGGATCTGTACCATTGGTAATTAAGGAGACTGTTCCTGATAAGTTGCCTGATGGTAAACAGGAGAACTTAGATATGGTCTCAGCTCCATCTGAACAGGAATCCATAGACACAAGGTAAGAATGTGGGACAGGTGATCCTTGCCCCCACATGCTGTGTTTGTTGCTATGTCTTTGGTGTCTGTTTGGGAGTTTGACATCAGGAGAAATGCTGTGGGTGATTAATCCTGGTCTTAATTGTAACTGGCTAATTTGTTTTGTGTTTGGGATGGGGCCTAAGCTAACGGGCCAAGCTAACTGGCTAATTTGTTTTGTGTTTGTGATGGGCTGTGCCTAGGTTGATGGTTGGTTGGCCAAGGTTTTTTATGGTTATGGTTCAGTCCACATCAACGGGACGGACCAACCTAGCCAACCTTGACCATGTCTGGGCTGGTTAAGAGTATTTTGGGTATTGGATATTTCAATGTGGTAATATGGTGGCAGCATGGAGGGGAGTGTCTCCAGGACGCTGGTTTCACTGTTAAGCCTTCATGAGGTGTCGTGGGCCTAACTTAACGAAACATCGGTGAATGAGGGTGCCCACTTGATAACCCCAATGACATGCCGCATACTATATAGGCTACTGCTGTTGGATGGGCCATTTGTATTGTGCTTGTGACCATTTGTTGGCGGATTTGTGGGTAGTGTGCTTTTTAAAGTTAAACTTGAGCAGGGGCTTCTGATGTGTTTTTACCTTGGATTTTGGCACAAGTGATTTTAACATCTAATCCTGTGTATTAATGTAATGAATTTAAATCCTTTAATTCTTCAAACGCTAATGTTGTGTTTTGATTTACTCACAATGGTTTCAGTTACTAAGTTCATGAGCAAGGAATGAGATATATATATTATATTATTTATATGGTCAAATGTGGAAAGTGGAGTAGTTCTGACAGCAATGTCATCAATGTATTTATTGCCTCTCAGACCAATCAAATCCATACCTGTCCTATCACATGCCAAAAAGGCAGAAGTCAAGAAGCTTGAGGGTGACCCAAAAGATCTCAAGTCCTCACCCTCTGCTCAGCTGGAGATCCCATCTCGCAAATCCAGTCAACTAGATATCCTGTCCTCTGTTGGATCCCAACCTCCTGCTCCCGAAACTAGTACCAAGGGAGCAAAGCTACCGTTAGAGAAGCTCTTACCAGCCAGCGCTAGTCTGCCTTCTCCATTTGGGGCAGAGCATAGTGAGTCAGAGTCAGAGGATTGGAAGCCTCTTCACATAGTGGAGACTCCCACTGAAGAAGAGAGACCACTATGGGCCGCTGTAGAGGACAAAGCCAAAGATAGAGGCAAAGAGGCAGAGGGCCCAAGCTCCGGCTCACTGCAGGGTACCAGTGTTTCCCCGGGAGGGGGGTGAGTAGAAGAGGGGTTATAACTCCTCAAAGCATGGCATGGAGTGACATTCTGATAAAGTTCACTGTCTGGACATAAGGCTATTGTTTATTGTTTGAGCTTCTTCATTGTGTAGCTGGGTGGCTAACTGCATGCTGCTAGCTGCTATCAGAGTACATCAATATCATTACCATGACATTTACAACATTCCTGTTTAGGTGCATCCTGTTAAAGGCGCAATGTCTTGTTTTATTGAGAATATGGGCGTATAGAAAGCCTTGGTCCACCAAGACCATTCAGTTTATTTTTCCTATCTATGGCAGAAGGACTGAACAAGAGGCAGTTCTTCAGAAGAAGACACAAAAGACGACTTCTTGCATCTCAACATCTTTGGACATATTAGACAAGAATACACCCAAGTTGCCAATGGCCTACAAAACATCAACTGATAGTGCCCCACCAAACACTTCTCAAACTGCTTCTTACTTTGAGCTGTCAGCTGAGAAATTTAATCCAGATAGCACAGGCAGACCCAAAAAACCCTCACCTGAACCAGGTATTAAATCTACCTCCTTAGATCAGCAGGTTAACGTTAGTGATGAGATCATAAATCAGAAACACAAAGACTCTGAATTAGCTGCTCCCAGAGAGTGTATTGGAGTGTTGGAGACAGAGGAGTCAAGAGAAGCAACCAAGGAGATATCAGAGGAATCCGATGTCCTAGCCAGGGAAGACGATGACCCCTCCGTGGGGTTCATGAGCACTATAGTGGGTGTTCTGTATAAAGGGTAAGAGCTCTGACTGTGATGCTTCTGTATGTTTGTCTGTGCTAAAGCATGGCTACAAACTACTCTTTTAAAGAAGGCTGACACAGCTAGCTCTTGAAACTGTAGTCTGTCAATGGACAATTACTCTGCAGTCAGAAGGATTCTGCATGTTTGGACTTTTCTGTTTGGAAGGAAAATTATGAGTGCTTCTATGCCTTATGAACACAAATTAATACAAGGGATATTATAAATCAAGTAGATACATGTAATTGTCATAAACATTCATATAGAACTCACACACACAGTAATTAGATTCGATTTAACATGCAAATTTGTCTGAGATACTACACACATAACATCAAATTGATATTTACTTCGCTACAAACATTATTAGATCCTTGATTCTGTGTTTGCTTCGAATGTCCCCTCCCCCAACCTTAGTTATGAGACGGTGACCTCCATACTCCAATATGTCCCCTCTGAACCTGACCGTGTCAGTGTTGATGGATCAAGCATTCACGAAAGCACAGAGATCGACATCCTCCCACCTGAGGAGTTTTGCGACGCTCTAGAGGATCCCCTGTCTGAGGACGAATGGCTAGAACCCCCAGATGTGTTGCCGTCAGTAGTCAAGGAGCGGAGCATTCATAAAACCAAGCTCGTTCCGAGCGGTAGGCCTCCCTCCATTAGTCTGGTAGAGAGTCTGCGGAAGGCTGCCTCGGAGGAAGCGAAAGCTAGAGGTGAATCATATGAACAGCAGCCCAACGATGACAAGAAGACAACGGTGCCCAGAGATAAAGAGAGTGAACATCTAACCACTGCATTTTCTAAAGCGAAAGAAAACAGAGAAGTATCTGTGAAGAGCAATAATAAGGCTGAAGATCAGCCTCCAGTGATAGCAACAGACCTGGGTCAAATAGCTTATGAAGAGCTCACAGAGAGAAAAACAGAGGAAGAGCCTTTTGTAGGGAGGAGGTATAAAGAAAAGTGGGGGATAAACAAACAGATTCATTCCACCAACAGCCTGGAAAACTTGAATGAATTGGAGTTTGTTCAAGGCCATGAAGACATTGGCACAGTTTGGGAGCTGGATTTGTACATGGACAGGGGGTAAGAGCACAAGGCAGACACAACACCCTTCATGGAATGATGCTGTGTCATGAGTTACATGTTGCTGCATTCGCTCATGCCATGCTATGTTCACTCACCATTTGCCGAAGTTGGAGATGGTTTATAACCCTGCTTGGATTTCAACTGTATTGTCGTGAAAGCATGAATTCTCGTATTTATTGACCCATTTACTTCTTTCAACGTGACAAAGGAAGCTCATAACAATTAATGGGCATTGAAGCTTGGGGCTGAACCTGGAGTTTGGACCCTCACTGAACACTCAAAATCAATACCCACATCCTTTGCAGTTTAAAAAAGAACTTTTGGACACCTGTAGGTCGACAGGTGAATCAGAGAAGAACATAGACTGACGATAATTGAGAAAAGAGCTCCTGCACACTGTCTATTTCATTTGTCATAAAGGATTTATTAGGAACATTTCATTTTTTAAGACTTGATGAAGGTCTGTGTACCGAAATGTAACTCTAAATAAATCCTTTAGAACTTTATAAAGTAAATAAGAAAGTTTGCAGAAGTTCTTTGCTCAGGTACAGATATAGCACTTCTCTCATGGTATATCAGTTTATGCAAAATATTTACTCATTTTGTCAGATAGTACATTTTTTCCAAATAAGGGATCAATTTCAATGCAGTAATGCCCAGATACCGGTACATCTAAACATTTGCTCTCATGCGTCTTGGTAAGGCTTTGCATCAGTGTGTTGCATGGAGAAGTAGTTCACTACCATTTGCAGTTTGTGAAATCCTGACAAATGTGTGTGATCATGTGTGTGCTTCTGTAAAGAAATGAAAAGCAATTGTGCACTTTTTTGGCCTTTGGACATTATTGTAGAGCTTTGCTGATTGCCAGCATGTCCTTGCAGACCAACTTGTAAATAGTTTTATCCTAGATATTTATTTTTGAGCACTTTGTTGGTGTCAGCTTGAGCTTTCTGACTGATTTAGATTGTTTTAGATTACTTATTTTTGAGCACTCTTGAGTGCTTAAGCCTTTTCAGCATGTCTGCTGCAAAAAGAGCATTCACGTGTCACCCAATCATTTTTTTTTTTCCATGGGAGTGTGAGCACTGTTTAGTTTAGTATTAGTGTATTAGATGCAGATGCATTGATTTGGGGGAGAATACAGCACAGTTAATGCAGTGTTTCTGTTCCTCAGCTCAGAGCAAAGCCCTGTGCCTGCAGCACCACAGACTGGTTTTCTCACTCCCTTCACTCCTACTGGCTCCCTCACAAAGCATAAGCCACCATCAACTGAGCTGTGTGTGGCACCACCACAGTCAGGCGCAGAGATCAGATCAGGGCAAGGGGCCAGCTCTGTGGACTCCCATATCCTACCCGACCTGAGCAAGACTCTAGCAGAAAAAGACAGTCCTCTGCCAGAGGTTGACACTGTCAGGTCTTCTCCTCGTGTGAAAAAACAGAAAAACATCTCCATGCCAATGCCACTCCAGGAGGTAGGATCAAGTGTAACCGTGAAAGATACACAGTCCACCGAGGAGCCTGAAAGGCTAGTTTCACCTCAGCATGGCAAAAAGAACAAGCCCAGCCCTTTAAACCTAGAGAGAGAAACCTCACCAGAATGTGGTCTGCAGTCTGAAACAGTCCCTGAAGCAGTTGAGAATAAGTGTTGTGAAAAGGGCAACAGCGCGTCAGAGACGACAGTAAATCAAGTGGATAAAGAAGCCAGGAGATCTCCCGTCCTCGCCATGGCAACCACACCCTTGGCCAGTGTGCTTGTAACAGCCCGAGAGGCCCATGATGAAAAGACATTCCAGGAGGGGAAGGAGGCAGAGGAGACTGTTTCGGGAAGAGACGTCTCTCCAAAAAGCTCCGTGGTACCCTGGCCACTTCCCCCCTCTCCGTCTGAGGAGGCAGCCCCCCAAAACGTCTCCAGTCTGTCCGAGGAGGAGAACGCGCTGCTGGCCAAGATACTTCAGATGGGACGGGAGTCACCGGAGCCGCCCGAGTCCGAGCCTGTCCCCCGCACCAGGAAGCGGCTTGCTTACATCGCCCCGGACGTTGCCTCCACTCCTAGCCCCCCACCGACACCACAGCCAGAAGTGAAGCCGGGCCTGGACGAGACTGAGAAATCTCCCACCGCCCCTGAAGTAACAGAGGGAAAAGACAGCCCTGTCCCAAATACGACAATCCGCCAGGAAACCAGCAAAGATGGTGGGCATGAGAGCGTGGGGCCTGCTTTGGATGAGAAGGTGAAGGAAATCAAAACTGAGCCCTCTCTCTCGACCCCTGATTTGTTGTTGAATACCCTCCCGGCAGTGACTATCCTAGAGGCTAGATTCGAGAAGACGACCGGTGACATATCCCCCTCGTCTCAGACCACTGGGGAAGAAAACCTCAGTGTGGAAAAGCCCAAGGACACTGTTGAAAGTGCAACCGTTTCAGGCACAGAGGTTAGCAACGATGGTGCTGAGAACAAGGACAGTTCTGAAGCAGCAGCCCAGGTTTCTCCTAGCAGCGACATCTTAAACAGAGACAAGGATCAGGGGACAGGGACTGAACTGGGTGTTGTGGAGGAAGAGGAAAAACAGGTAGAGAAGGAGGAAGAAACTCACACAGAGAATGTCATGGAAGAATTGTAAGTGTCAGGTGAAAGTGTCAGGGTGTGTTTGTGTTGACATAATTCGTTTAAGCTTTTGCAAATAACTGTGAAATAATACAGTGTGAAATAACACACCTACAACAAGCGGTGTCAAAATGTTGCTTTTGTATTCTTGACTTAAATGGTATTAATATTGTTTACCTAAGCCTAAGACTGTCCTAATTTCTTTTGGTCAACATCACATATCACACTCCACATATTTCTTAGGAAGACATATTTTTGTCAACATTTTCAGTCCATGAATTACATGTTGACTAACAAACCCTCTGTATGTCCTATATGCAAACTATCTGTCATCATGTGGTCTTTGACATTCATGCCCTTGTCACTTTTGATATTTAGTGAAGATGTGAACCTGATGACACCTATGTCTAATCTCATCAAATTCTCTCTCTCAGCCCCAGATCTCTGCAGGTGATTAAGGAGGAACCTTCGGACCCCCAGGTGTCTTCTGGCCCAGATTACCAGCCTGCTGATAATATAGTGGAGTCTCAGACCAATGGCCAGGGTTCACTGGATACGACTCCCTCCGTTACGGGTGCACCACCAGCTCTGGAACCTCCCAAGCGCAATAAGAAGAAGACCGTCCCTCCTCCAGTAGATCTTCAGGAGGTGGGAGAGACTGATGGGAGCACCACTGAGGCCTTGCTTCAAGCCCAGCAGGTGAGTTTGTTTCAGACATTAAATCATTGGATTTTTGGATTATTGGTTTTAATGTGTTGTTTTGCTATTTTGCTTTATTCAGAATTTTCAATTCCTAATTTTATCACAATACTGTGGTACTTAATTTCGTCTTCTATTAGTATTTTGTTTTACTCGCTGTAATTCTTACTGTATTTTATACCTGTGGCACCCTTTTGAATTTCCCCGTCTCGGGTGTTAGATTTCCAACCCCATGATCAGCCCTGCTTTGGTCAACTCCAGTCAGTCTCTGCTAGAGTGGTGTCAAGAGGTCACTAAGGAGAACAAAGGAGTGAAGATCACTAACTTCAGTACATCTTGGCGTAATGGCCTGGCCTTCTGTGCTATCCTTCATCACTTTCACCCTGACAAAATGTAAGTTCTATATTGATGTTTTCCCCCTCTTTGTATTATCTTTCATGGCTCACAGCAAAATAACCAGGGAGTGCTAATTTCAGAAACTGTAACAAAATGTATACCAATGCTCGTTCAAAATTAATCGAGCATCTGGGTACTCATGAAAGTCATTGAAATTTTGTTGGATAAGCAGTATTCATAAGAAGGTGTCTGAAGCTGTAATGAATGACTGTATTGTTTTAGAAACTTTGAAATGCTGGATCCCTACGATATCAAATCAAACAACAAAAAGGTACAAATCTAATTTTATCTGTCTATTCTTATCTTCTCTTTTAGTCTCTGTAGGTTTTTCTCTAATTCAATTGCTTTATATAATATATAACTGTGGAATTAATAATGGAATTATTATCATAGCTGTAGTTTTGTAGATATATCTCTATTTTTGTAATATTGTATTAACGTATTGCAGATAGTAGATTTACTTTTTTACTACATTTTTACATTTATGTCCAAGCTTATCAGAATGGAAACCAGGTAATGATACTGATCTAGATTTATACATGTGTACACATTTCGTGTTTCATGTTAACATTCAGCACCAACATCCGCTTTAACATCACGGCTCCATTTCTTCCTCAGGCCTTTGATGGGTTCGCTGCTCTGGGCATCGCCCGCCTTCTGGAACCTTCCGACATGGTCCTCCTCTCCGTCCCGGACCGGCTGATCGTGATGACGTATCTCTGCCAGATCCGCGCCCACTTCACGGGCCAGGAGCTGAGTGTGCTGCAGATCGAGAAGAACAGCAGCCAGACCAGCTACACGGTGGCCGAGCCCAGCAAGGACTCTGACGCGGACGCCACCGCCCGCTTCTGCGCCCAGCGACTGCAGGCTGGCACGATGCTGACGGCCGAGGGTGAGGATGGCACTGACGGAACAGCCAAGCCCGCCACAAACCTGGTGGCACCGCCGCGGACTAAGCGCTTAAGCTCAAGAGAGAGAGAGGAGAAGGCCAACAGGGAAGGTGGCGAGGCAGAGGGAGAGGGGCAGACACCGGTGGCCCCTCCCAGACCGAACGCGTCCGCTGCCAAGTCAGGCTTTGGCCATGTGCGAGATGCTGACCTGGTCAAGAAGCGTCGTCTGCGGATGAAGAGCGAATCCTTAGATGAAGCAGATGGAGTAGAGCCTGGGTCTCCCAAAGGAGATGAGGTATAGACACTCACTGTGACCATTTTTTTCCATTTAGAAACTTCACTCTTGAATTATTGTTTTTGGTTGACCAATATAAATCTTACTAAGTCCCATTATTATGGGCTAGTACTATCCACTGAATTGTGAAAATGGAGCTGTCACGTTAGAGAGAGAGAGTGACACACTGCAACTGTGCACTTAGGTTTCTAAAGGCGAGGGGAAAAATGGCTTCACAGCTGGGAAAGGTAAGTCAGGGCACAGCCCACACACCGCCATTTTGCGTTCACTTATACTTGAATGTATCTGGCTTCTAGTACACAAGTCAGTGCATCAATACAAACACGCTGAGGATGAAAACAATTTCTCCCCATGTTCCCTCCCGGCAGAGTCGACAGAGCACAGCAAGGATAAGAGAGAAACTGACGAAGATACTCTGGTCAGTTTGTCCTTTACCCACTGTGATATTTTCCAGTTTTCAAAACTTTCCATATCACTTTCTCTGATCTGATCCTATTTGTCTGTCTCTGTTTTCCTGTTTTTTCTCCTCCCCCATGTCTCCCCTGTACATCTCTGTCCACTGGTGAGTTTTACCCTGTTTGTTTGTGTTTGTTGACATTATCTGATCTTTTTGATCTTTTTTCCATCTTTCTATTCTATTTTTGTCAATATCGCTTTGCCTCTGTTTATGTATGTATTCTCCTTCCTCCTCCATGTTTATTGTTCTGTGGTGGATGTTTATGTTTGTGTCTTTTGATGCCTTGTTTTCAGCGCCTGCAGGACACAAGTCAGTATGTAGTGAGTGAACTGCGAGCTCTGGAGAACGAGCAGAAGCACATCGACAACAGAGCCGCCATAGTGGAGAGGAGACTACGATGGCTAATGGAGACAGGTGAGACGCAGTGTGTGTGTGTGTGTGTGTGTGTGTGTGAGAGAGAGAGAAAGAGAGAGAGAGAGTGAATGTGTGTGTGTGTGTGAGAGAGAGAGAGTGAATGTATGTGGGGGTGTGTGTGTGTGTGTGTGTGTGTGTGTGTGTCTGGAATGGTTTCTCGTTTGACTAAATGGTTGGCTCCTCTGTTTATGATCACTGTTTTTCATTTGTTTTATTTGTTTGTGTTTGGCCCCTTTAGGCAGTGATCGTGATGAGGAGGAGAGGCTGATCCAAGAATGGTTCATTCTTGTGAACAAGAAAAATGCTCTGATTAGGAGACAAGACAACCTGGAACTCATGTAAGATATAAATTGCATAAAAAAAAAAGTTTTTTTAGTGTGATAGAGTGTGAATAGAATATAGTGTTTTCATTTTGTCTAAGAGTTTGCTTCATTCTATTTCATTTCCTTGTTCCCTCTTATCCAAGTATCCATGCAGTTTTAACTTGCAAATGTTAATGACATGAGTAAAAGATACCTGTTCCTGTCCTGTGCTTAGTTTCGCTCTTTCCTTACAAGCTATGTATGACTCTGTGCTATGCTCTTATGTTATGGTTGGCTGCTTGTTTATTCCACAGGCAGGAGGAACAGGATTTGGAGAGACGATTCGAACTATTAACCAGAGAGCTCAGAGCCATGATGGCTATTGAGGGTAAGACTTGTGCTAATGTCATATCACCACCTCCTAACAGTTTTCTTTATAATTAACTTCTGTGTTGTTATCAATTCTAATATAACACAATATATGCTGTTGTTATTCAAATGACAGATTGGCAGAAGACACAGGCACAGCAGCATAGGGAACAGCTGCTGCTGCAGGAGCTGGTGTCACTGGTGAACCAGCGTGACGAGCTCGTGCGGGACATGGATGCTAAAGAGAGAGGGTAAGGGCCAGCATTCAACTGGGATCTGATATGTCTCTGGTGGACAGACCAACAGCCACAAGAGAATGGCCAAAGTCCTAAACTAATGACTTGATCCAAAGGAACTCCTTGGTCCTACCCTGGTCGTAGCTGATCACAGATCGGAATGTGTCCACAGTCTGTGGGTCTGTGGGTGGACGCATTACATTTACCCCTAAAAGGTCACTTGAGGTCATTAAAAGTTGTGTGTTTTGTGTCTGTGCAGGGCCGTGGAAGAAGATGAGCGCTTGGAGCGAGGTCTTGAGCTAAGGCGACGGAAGTACAGCAATAAGGAAAAGTGTGTGCTGCAGTGAAGGAACTCTGTGGAAAAGTGTGTGCTGCAGTGAAGGAACTCTGTGGGAATGAGAATATTTTGTGTCAGTGCTCCTATCTCACACTCCAACTGAAACCCATAATTTTAAGATCAAGACCCAAGTCCTCAAGATCAGAAAAAATGGAAATGTGTCATTCTAATTCTGGATGTTATGTGGGTTTTCAGAAATGTTGCAATTTGGAAATGAAAACTACCACAGTATTTTTCAAACACACAATATGTTTTTTTATTGTTACAGGACAGACCTTGTAAAATATTTTGGGAGATTACAAGATTACACACTGTAATGTGCTATCCCTCGTAACTGTACAACATGATAACATTGTGCATTTCTCTTTGAAACCTGCCTACTTAGAAATGAGGGGAATAGCATGACAAATTCACTATGGACCTTGGAATCATCAAGTGTCTGGAACGTGAGTGAAATGAATGTGACCTCAGAAGTATTTAATTCATCACAGCCTTGTGATGGATGTCATCTATACAGCAAGACTCCTCTAGTGGAAGTCTCTTAAAAAGCTGCTCTTTTTTTTCTCTCTCTCTCTCTCTCTCTCTCTATTCTAAGTGTCCATTGTAACCAAAGCTGTTTGTATAGCATTTACTTCCCACATTGCACTTTGCAAATACAGTTTTAATCTGGTTCTTCTGAACTTTGTTGTTATGTGTGTTTATCACTGGACCTTGATATCGACTTTATGACAAATATGACAAATGTTAGTCAGCTGGATAGCATCTTTGTGTGCATCTGGGAGGGAATACAGTGTTTTCATTCATGGAATAAATTTAACATTCTTAATGTCCCTCTCTACAAAAGAAGAATATAACTATAAAATATGAGGAGACACATCTACATTTTCATTTTGTACCAGCTTCTTTAATTGGTAAACTTCTATATTTTAATTTGAAGAACACGTCCTTTCTTGAACCAAAGAGACCTCTAAGACTACTGCCTGTGGCATAGCAATATTTGTTACATCTAAAGATTATTGTCATAATTGTTTTAGACTTAATTATTCTGTTTCTGAACTTTTGCCAGTTTTACTTACAAATGACAAACTATTATTTTAATACATGTGATGTTGGCAATTTATTCAAAACATTGTCTCACAATTACAGAATAACAATCTAAATATGGTATTCACGTTTCACAAAAAGTCATTTTTTATAACCATCTTACTGGAGTTTATTTGTCTTTGTTCTTAGATTGTTTAAAAACAACACAGAATGATTTGAGGTATATTAATCCTCTACGCCTTTTGTCATTCTGTGGTACTGTTGTCATGTGTTTGAAATGTTTGAAATTAATAAAGTTGGATTGTTTTTAAAACTAAATTACAGCAATCAAGCAGTAATTCATGAATATAAAGATGAATATTTATGTCACAAATTGATTAAGTTTGTGAAACTGTTAAGTGGTTTTAAGTGTTATCTTAAGATTTTTCTTGATGTGGAAAGATAATGGTTGCTCGAGACACATTTCATATTTAGGCATGGTCAAGAGGCTTCTATAAGTGTTAAGGAGTGTGATATTATATATGAAAAGATGAAGTTCTTTATATTTTGACTTTTGTTTGACATTAACAGTAGCTCATCATCACAGACTGCAGCTGTAGCCTATGCAAGTCTACCAAGAGTCTACCCAATGCAGTGGCCAAAGACCAACCAAAGCTAAACTTCCTTGTCTTCTGCGTCATTCTTCGTCACTGCCGTGGTTGCGCATCAGCTCAGCTGGGTATCAACCATCAGCAAAGAGCCCTTTAACAGAAGTTTCTAGTCTGAGGGGACCTCCTTGAAAGAGCATAGTTGGACATCACGTACAAACAAGGACCTAAATTATAACTTTAGTACACGTCCCTGTTTTCACCTGCGTACATCTCCAAAGTAGCATCAGGAAAGGGATATTTTTTTAGCTAGAAGTTGGCTGTTTGCTTGTTGAGTTTTGTAGCTAACTACCCAGCTAGCATTAGCTAGATGTGGTTTGTTTGTCCTATTCCAAGCACTAAAGGGTCCTGTGTTTATAGATACTGCACAGAAAGGGTCAATTAAGCGAACACAGCATTGGAAAATCGGTTACACCATGAATCCTGAATAGTGAGTATCCACTTGTAGCTGTGAGATTACTAATGTAGCGATATCTTATCAGGTAGCAGCTAAGATAATCAGAAATTAGTCTGCGTATTGGCAGTCGCTAGCTAGGTTAGCTAACTCTGTCATCAATGTTTAGCTAACCTAACTAGCAACTATATAGCTAAGATTAATAGCTGACGTTAAATATGTAACACTCCGTAATACTAGCTTTGCTTTATTTTACACAAATTGTCCCTTTAACCTATGTGGCTAACAAGTCAGTTGGTTACTCCTGATGTGTTATTGCCGTGTTGTTCATGGGAATGCTAGAAGCTAGCTAGCTATCGATGGCATGTCAGACAATGTCAGATGATGGCTAGGTTGTCATAACAAAGGAGTTTACGTTAAGTGTCACACCCGAAGACTGAATTTAAATTAGCATCTTTGACATAATCATAATTTAACCGTCTTTCTTTTCTTCTTTTCCAGTGATTATTTGTTCAAGCTTCTCCTCATTGGTGATTCTGGTGTGGGAAAGTCTTGCCTCCTTTTACGATTTGCTGTAAGTAAAGAAATAATAACGTTACGTTAATCCTCACCAATTTACTGGAGTGATGGTGAACTTTTCGTATACGGTGTAATGTTCATTTTGGCCTGCTCAAATGGCAGTGCAGCCTACATACCAGTGTTTTTGAAATAACTACCCTTTAGCTTACACTTACATGGACCAATCCCAAAAAATATTGGTCATGAAGGCTAAAGGCCTTGATATGGGTATTTGTGTGATTTACATATCCATAAGTCTGTTGTAGAATTTAAAATATTTCTGAAAACGTCAATGACTATGTTGTATGAATGAATACACAAACTGTAGCATATTAATGTAATAATGTAGTAATAGTAATATTGATAATACTGTGCCAGGTGTCTAAAGCCCCCATGCTTTTTCTGTGATACACACACACACACACACACACACAAACACAAACACAGAGTAGGATACATCTTCTATGGCTGATTGTGGGTCTGTGTGTATGTTCCAGGATGATACCTACACAGAGAGTTATATAAGCACAATTGGTGTCGACTTCAAGATCCGAACCATTGAGCTAGATGGAAAGACCATCAAACTGCAGATAGTGAGTTCTCCAGTTTTCACTCCAACTCTTCACTATTTAATCAATATACAAGTATATTTTTGTCTCTTATACTGTATCTCAACTAAATCGGCATTATAAAATGTATTAAGTATATATACTCTTTTGATCCCGTGAGGGAAATTTGGTCTCTGCATTTAACCCAATCCGTGAATTAGTGAAACACACACACAGCACACGGTGAACACACAGTGAGGTGAAGCACACACTAATCCCAGCGCAGTGAGCGGCGCTCGGGGAGTGTGGGGTTGCAGTGAGGGGTTAGGTGCTTTGCTCAAGTGCACTTCAGCCATGGCCCACTGGTCGGGGCTCGAACCGGCAACCCTCCGGTTACAAGTCCAGAGTGCTAACCAGTGGGCAGCACTATTGGATATCTAGGATCATATACGTAGTATATTCACATCCTAATCATAGGTTGTTATTTTGTGGTCAACCATTGAGTGAAAGTGCCACAAGAACTGCTGTTAAAATTAGATGGGAAAGGATTCTTTCAGAATGTTTGTAACTTCCTGTCAGTCTTAACTCCCATTCTGACTTTCTGTCATATACAACTGCATTGTAAATATAAAGTCAAAATAAACATATTTCTTTATTGCTCTTTGTTGTTTGGCTCAGACCACATACTAAGTTTGTACACTTGGAGGTGTAGTGGTCTGGATATTTTGTGTATTATGTATATCTGAAATGCTGTTTTTAAATCTTCAGTGGGATACAGCTGGTCAGGAGCGTTTTCGCACCATCACGTCTAGTTACTACAGAGGAGCACATGGTATCATCGTTGTATATGATGTCACTGATCAGGTTTGTCATAGCCTAAAAAACAGGGTTGGCCCTCACACTATCCGAGCAAAACAAAAATGATTATATAACTCTTTACCAGGCATAGCTTTGATATTAGGAACACTGACAAGAATCCACAGATGAAATAAATAAAATAATGAAATGCCATAGGGGACTGTGAAAATGTAATCTTTCCCTGTTTTAATACTCAGGAGTCTTA
Organism: Alosa alosa; assembly: GCF_017589495.1. NCBI lineage: Eukaryota > Metazoa > Chordata > Actinopteri > Clupeiformes > Clupeidae > Alosa > Alosa alosa. The sequence continues at coordinate 22,501,742 of NC_063190.1, read as the reverse complement.
CAGCAACATAAAGCAGTGGCTTCAAGAGATTGACCGCTATGCCAATGAGAATGTCAACAAGCTGCTTGTGGGCAACAAGTGTGATCTCACCACTAAGAAAGTGGTTGACTACACCACAGCTAAGGTGAGTGTGACGATGGCTCAGAAACATAGCATTCTGACTTCATATGGTCACAGAAGCACTGATTAAAATCTCTTTTAAAAGCCATAACAGGAAGACTACAGTCTGTCTCAGAACAGTTTAACAGGAAGACGGAACAAATTCTGTTCTGAATCTGTTGAATCTGATGAAGATCATGTGACTCTCAAAACATCAAAAAATCCAAACAGCTAGAGGGAAAGACCCAAACATGACCTAGCAGTTTTCTTAAGAGTTTAAGCTACACATCTGACTTATGTGTAATGTGTTTGCTGTCTGCATCTCTTTTGCCTGGGCTTTGCACTAACTCTGCCTTTTCCTGCTCCTGCTGTAGGAGTTTGCAGACTCCCTGGCAGTCCCCTTCTTGGAGACTAGCGCTAAGAATGCCACCAATGTCGAGCAGGCCTTCATGACCATGGCAGCCGAGATTAAGAAACGGATGGGCCCGGGGGCCACGGCCGGAGGAGATAAGCCCAACTTAAAGATCGACAGCACCCCCGTGCGACAGTCAGGTGGAGGGTGCTGCTAGGACTGACCCGCTTTTATCGTCTAGTCGTGTAACAGGGCAGGGGCTGAACTTGGACTCTTGCACAGAAGCAAGAAGGGCACAAATGTGGTGGCAATGGAATGGAAAGAGGTGGAGGGCAGCAGAGAGTGAGACCTTTGGTCCTACATTTAAATAGAAGCTCAAAGTAACACACACACAGTACACTTTCTAATGAAAAAAAACAGTTTCAAATTCAAACCAAAATACATTTTGTCTTACCTACAGGATTGTCCCTATTTACAGAATTTGCATTTGAATTTGTGATGACACTTAAACATACATTAACATCAGCTTGACGGGGGAAATTGAAGGTTATAGTGATGTTATAATGACACAGTGTCTTATACATGTAACCTATGGCCTTTTATTTTACAGCTAGGTGCTCTTCATACCTTTTCTCTCAATGTGCTTAGTACATTCTGATAATTTTCTTTTAAAGGAATGAAAACTATACTGTTATTTAATGATGATGGTGGCAAGGATGATTGTGAGTGATGGATTTGATATACAGTGTCCACCATTTTTAATATGAAACGTCTATAATTCATGGTCAAATTCTCAACATATCTCCATAGATTATGATATTTGTTGTGGCATGAGGTTCAGGTCATGTTTAAGAGTCCTCCAACAAGTCAGTCTAGGACTGGGACAATGTGGAAAGGTCATAGCAGCAATATAGGGTACCATCATCTCAGCTGTCATTGGTTTGATAAAACAGTTTTTATTATTTTGTTGCTGTTTTATTGTGGTCTTTTATATAAATATGTTTTGCTTGGGTCTCCATCAACTATTTTAATTGTAACTGTATCAATGATTGTGTAATTTAACGCTGTTTAAGCCAATTGTCTTACTTTGAGAATAATTCTTATAGACCAGAATCTACAGAGATGTGGTTAAATCCACTTTCATATATTTATGTTATTGTATCATCCAGTGTCTTTGGAAACACTCCTTGGTTATAACCCTGTGTTGACATCTGTTTGGCAGTTGGCATGTTTCTGTGTTGCAAGGTTTTTTGACTGAAATGGAATGCCTCCTTGCAAACAAGCTGAAAAGATTACTTTATACACACTGCGGATGTCACCACGTTTCCAAGGAAATACACTACTTTTTATTCCCACCTCACATGAGAATGTTTCATCGTATAAAGGAAGGGCTTAGTATTAAGAACCCAGATTCACCAGGTCCTGGCTCATTTGAGAAACTCCGTTGCAGACATGATAAAATTCACTGGAAATTTCAGTGTAAATGTGCTGATAACATGACAGCTAGTTAACTACTGTGAGCTATTGACACTTACATGCTGAAGCTGTTTTTGTAATAATGTGTGGACACATGCTGTCACATAATGTTTTTGACTTATGAAATAAATAATTTTGCATGCGATAAATGTGGTGTAAGACCCTTTTATAAGTATAAGTATATATACTCTTTTGATCCCGTGAGGAAAATTTGGTCTTTGCATGGTCTTTGCATTTTTGTGGTGGTGCTGATTTTGCTCAAACTCAGCAAGATAATAAATGGATGATTTGTTTAAGCAGGCGATAATATCTGAGTTGTGTCGACAAGGTGAAGTGGAGAAGCTGGCTTCCAGCAGATGGCACTGCTTGTTGTTTTCGGGTCGTGATTTTCCATGAGCGCAATAACTACGTCTTCCGGGGCGGGGTGTGCCATTTGTGCGTGCATTGACCACAACTGTTTTCCAGTTGGAGGCAAACACAGCTGCTGTTGTTTTCCAGTGTAGCCTGAATTCTTTCTGTTAGGCAGTGGGGGTTTCGATATAAACTGCCGTCTCATTTTTAATTTGGAAAGGTAATAACTTCTGTACGTTTTTGTCTATTAGGTCAACTGAGAAATGTTAATGATCATGTATTTTGAAATTGCAACTTAAAAGCTAGCGCTAGAAGGCTGACGTTAACTTTGGTGTGTAACATAGAAAGCTGTCCTTAGCTGTCTGAAACCAGCAAACGAATATGAGTATATATGTATCTTATGTGTAAGTATCACTGTAACACAGGTAACAGGGTGAATTGTTATTGACTTTGTGGCAACACAATGTTAATTATCAAACGTGTATTCAGTTGTCAAAGTATAGAAGCTAAGGGTTGTCTGACTCTTGGTTAGCTTGGATAGCAAGGTGGTGGTCCTCAATGTTAGCTAGTCATCATGTCTACTTAGATGTCTACGGTTATCTAATGCCAGTTAGACTGACGTTGGCACTCTATCTTTGCTATTATTAACGCAGCGGTATGAAAGAACGGCTCTGTAGACATCCTAACGGTGATGACGGTAGCATTAGTCAACTAGTTAATCTGCAGAAGACTGATGCATAGATGTTGTTAACCTATAATGTAGCTATCGCTTTCGTAAGCGATTCCTGGTGTAGGACCAGAGACGTTACGCTAGCTAACATGAACTCTCCCTGCCGGACGAGGCTATAAGGTTAATACTAGTTTTTAATGAGCTTACTGTTTCTAGATTTACATATTGCAGCTGTAGCGTTGCCAAATGGAGGGAGATGATTCTGAGTTTCCTCCAGAGTCATCGGAGCATTCTCATTCTCAGAGAGGGAGTGTGGCTTCCTCTGTCACCCGAGGTCAGTGCATCAGTGCTGTTTTCCTTCTTAAAAGTGTTTTAGAATGCCTCAATACACTTTTCATTTATTTTGATATTCCCTAAATGTATCCAGTGCCATTTCATGAAATAGAGCTTCCCTTGATTTGCCCTTAGTCTATTGGTATGTTTTGGCAGACAACTTATTGATTGTCCTTAAATTTTGTCACAAATATTAAAATTTCTATAAGAATTTCCAATACACCTACTGTACATTTAAGACATTTAATGACATTGTCATGTCATTGTCCATGTCCAAAAAATAAATAAAAAAAAACGTTAATTTCTTTCTCTGTCCTCCTTTCTCTGTTTCCCTCTAGCCCAAGATGTGCTTGTCTATTTGGTGACTGATAGTGCTGTGCACTTATGCGTGGATGGTGTTGGCTGTGTGAGCGTGCAGGAAATGGGGCGTAGTGTCCGAGAAGCCCTAAACACCCCAGACTCTGTCCAAGACGCCTTTGCCTTCTGGCTCTGCTCTCCTCTGCTGGGTAAAGCTTGTCCTCAGTGTTTCCCATATATTGACTTATTTGTGGCGGCCCACCACAATATCAACATTGACCACCACAGGTTGTGCTAAATTGTGCTTAAAGCTGGTTAGCATCATAACCACGTTGCGTTCATTTGTTAAAAACTGTTGCATTCAAGTTAATTCGGCAAACCACAAATAGAATTCAATTCTGTGGGAAAACACTGGACCTATTAAAGTTATGTGCTTGAAATGATGGCGTTACATTGCGGTCTGGTGCTCCAGGCCGACTGCAGTTATCTCTTCCTGAACAGCTGTATGCCAGCTGACAATATTTATTTGCTGTGTCCCATCATAAAAGCTTACATTGTTTGGCCTTTTGGTTGTTCTGAGGATTAAGTGATATTTTGAGGATTAGAGATATAATAAATGACTTCTCTGTTTGACTTGAGTCTTGTTTTTGATCTGACGGCAAGGGACCACAAGAAGCTTTCAGGGTATAAAAAGCATTCATTATTGTTCAGCACATTGCAAGTTTTGTGACCTTTCTAAAGCCTTGCGGTAGTGTATCTGTATTCTCATACATGTGTAGTGATGATCAGAAAAATGACAAACTAGCCCTCATCAAACTTCAGAATCAGATTCTTTAGATTTGTTAGCATCCTTCTTGATATTCTATAACAACCTTGTCATTCCCTTGACTTTGTTTTGCATTCAGAGTTGCAGTTGAAACCAAAGCATCAGCCTTATAAACTGTGTCGGCAGTGGCAGGACCTGCTTTATCGCTTCACAGAGGCTTCAGATGACGACATTGCTCAAGGTTTGTGGGTGGTGTTTGTGAAAGAGTGTGGTCATTCTTTAATTGTTTAATGTACCGTGCTATGTTGAAGTTACATGAGACATTGTTTTTCACTAACAGATGAGCCTTGTCTGCAATACAGGAGAAATGTTTTCTACCCCAAGTCAAAAGAACTTCAGGTAATCCTGTAAAAATGTTTTTTGTGAACTCTCAATTGTAGCTTACAGAGTGTTTTGATATGCGCAATGTTTTCCAAAACATTAGTTCTAGAGACAGCACTTACATAATCGTCATAGTGCTTATAAACATTCCTCTTCAGTACATTCCTGTTGATGTCTCGCTGCTTTGCTGTTGCGAACTGTCATGAAATGCTCTTTGTCTAAAACTAGATCAAGGACGAGGGGGTGTTGAGGCTTCTCTACGATGAGGCTCGCATGAACATCCTGGAGGGACGGTACCCATGTGACCCAGAGCACTGGTTATCACTAGGTGCATTGACCTGTGCCATAGAGCTCGGCACTGGCCTCGAAGAACAGCAGGTCATCGCAGCCATCAGGTACCCATCTGCAGAAGCCAGCCATTTTGAAACTCAACCAAAAGCGCTTCTCCCTGGAGGACATCTAGTTTTAGTCAGGCATTAGAGTGCTGTCTTTGATTTGATTGGCAGGCAGATTATTCTTACATAACTACTCTAATAATTTTGTGGTTTCGTTTGGATTTTTATTTGGTTCTCTTGGGCAATTTTGTTGTGATTTTGCAGAATGGTTTTTAACAGCTCCCACGATCTTGCCAACCCTTTAGAGTTTTAAATGAGCTCAAATGTTTATATCATTTTTTGTTTACGCAATCCATGGGCCCTCACTCCCCCTTATGCCATTTGTTGATTTTCATTCAATTCTTTCCAAGTCAGGTCTGTGTCAGCACACAATCACACATTCCCGACATGCCTTTCCCTCCGTCTCTCCTGCCCCAGGGAGAAGAAGCTGTCGTCCTTCCTGCCCAGCCATCTGCTGGTGGGCGGGGGTTTTCTGTCGACCCTGCGGGGAAAGGGGGGTCGGCAGGCCGAGCTGGAGCAGAGTCTCCTGAAGGAGTACAACTCCCTGAGCCCCAACCAGGACCCCACTCATCACCTGAGACAGTACCTCAGCATCTGCCACACACTGCCTTACTACGGGTACGTTCCTGCCCGCATGAACTGTTCCAGCCGTGTGAATGTGTGTGTTTGTGCTTCACTTGCTACATTAAAGGGACAAGTTACCTCTTTGAACTTGCCTCTAGTCTGAAATGTTGGTCACATGTCTTGTGTGTTTATCTCAGTGTGTAATTATGGTTTTACTTTCTACATGAAAAGAGGAGTGATTTTTACCATTTTGGAACTTCTGCAAACATAACCCAGCATTAAAGTTGTGAGGTGTTCAAAGTGTTTTTGTTTTTGTGTTTGTTTTGTAGTTGCGCTTTCTTCTCAGCGGGGATCGATAAGCCAGCCCAGGGAATCCTACACAGAGGAGGACGCAAAGCTGTCACAGTGGGCATCAGTCTGGAGGGCGTTTATGTCATGGATGTCAAAGAGAAGGTACGTACCACCTCATCCACACACTTACCCACTCTCTCCTCCACAGTGTTGTGGTTCTAAAGAGGATGTGAGCCCTTTCGGTTCTGTTCTTCCTTCGGTTCCCCTTCTGCTTCTACTTGTTCCTGTTCACATCACAGCGCGCTGCAACTCTCTGAGCTCCTGGTCCTATGTATATTCATAAGGCATGATTAAAGCCTTAAGCAGATGATTCATTCCGCCCTCTGCTCTCTCTATGTCTCCCTACCAGCATGTACTCCTGGGCTTGCGCTTTAATGAGCTGTCCTGGGACCACAGCTACCCCGAGGGGGAGGGAGACTCGCACATCCTCTGGCTGGAGTTTGATGGGGAGGAGGCAGGGACTCCTGTCAACAAACTACTGAAGATCTACTCTAAACAGGTAAACTGGCAGTTCCTCATTCACTCCATGGTTAGCTGTCAACCCTCAATAAACTCAGTGGTTCTCGTTCATTAAAGCATACATGCTAATGATTTGCTCTTAGGCTTTATGCATATTTTTATGAATCTGAATCACTCTTAGTCAACCAGGCTGTTTATAGTCTTTAATTAATGTAGTACATGTCCCTGGTGTCTCTATATTAGGCTATAATTGAAGGCCAGAGATGAACCTTCCTGTCCTGGAGAGCCCTCTCTCTCCTAAACCCGTTGTTGTGTCTCCGCTCCTGTGCACTAGGCGGAGCTGATGAGCGGCCTGATCGAGTTCTGCGTGGAGCTGCGCTCGGCCGGCGAAGCCGCTGCGTCAGGCACGGACGGCGAGGTCGCACCCGCCCAGACACCACCTGCAGGCCAGGAGGGCACCACGGAGCGGGCGCGGGGGAACCGGCGAGGGAAGCTGCGTCGGCAGAGCAGCGTGGTGTGCAGCCGTGTGCACTCGCTCAACACCATCAGCTACGTGGACGACGGTGAGACTGTAATGCAGGGATGAGGAGAGTGGCGGGGTGGAGAGGGAACAGTAACAGACATAACACATCAGACCACCGTTAGAGTTAGCACTTCTGTTGTCCCAGAGGGGTAGGTTCCAGCACATGACTACGGTTTTCAGTAAGAAGACAATAACATTTTGACCTTGAAACCAAACAGCTGTGGAAAACAAACAGCATGTAGGTTATACTTGGAAGACCCAGTTATTTCGTCACAAGATGGTATTTTAGCTTTATTGTGCAAGCTCCACTTTAAAGAGGCATCTGGATCTGTTCTGGAATTGTGGTTAGCTGTTGGGGGTATGACAAGTATGTTGTTTAGTGAGAAACCTCTTTAGAAAAGCTTCATTCTTCTAGTGAAACAAATCCTTAGAGGTTTACCATTTTCTCATTGGTCACTTACCCAGGTTGGTATCTAGTCCACATATTTGGAATTAGTGCTGCACAATTTGGGGAAAATGTCTAATTGCGATAGATTTTGCGACAGATATCGCGATTTCATTTTTCAAAGTCTAGCTTTTGTTAAAGTTGGACCACTTGTTTGGTGAGAATGTCTAGTGCATGAAAAGCACAGCACTATTGATAGGTGTGCTTCACTGTCTGTCACACAAGAAGGATGACCTGCGTATAAAAATCACAGTGACCAGATTAACCATACAGAGGCTTGCGAGCTGCTCGATGAATGGCAGCCTTTGTGAATAGCTAATTGAATTAATTGAAATTACAATCACGATTACAAATTGTTTAATTGTGCAGTCCTACCTGGAATACCCCCCTGTCCAACACCAGGATTTAGCTGTGTTTATTTCCTTTTTGTTTCCCCTTACTTGAGTATTGGTACAGTTTTAGCTTTATTTACGCACACTTACACTTTAGTCTGGTTCCTAATTCTCACCTCCCCATTTCAACCTCAGGTAAAGAAATCAAGCGCCTCAAACCAAAAAGGGCTGCGTCCTTCTTCACGAGGCAGGCCCCACCTCAGGACTATGCGGCGGTGCAGGTGGCGGAGAGTTTGGAACAGGGTTGAACCCCCAGGTGCCTCTACTACTGCCACCACCCGACCAAATCAACTGCTGCATGTCGACACCCAAGGGAGAGGAATCCAGAGTTGGAGTGACTAATTTAAACTGGACCAAGTTTGTTTATGTTTTGTGTTTTTTCTTAATGGAGAAAAAGTGGAATACGGTAGGTTAAAATGTTAACTCCTCGTGGTAGGTCGAAAACCACTTCCCTGAAAGGGAACCTTGTATAAAGTAACCATGCCTTATCTAGGTCAGTGAAGCAGGAACAGCCGTATGTCAAGGGGGAAATGAAAATAAACCATAATTTGAACCTAATTGGAAAGACATCATGGTTAAGATGTCAGATTAAATTTTCATGGTCACTTTTCATGGCCACAACAAATGCTCAGCTCATAAGGTATTCGGTAGTTTGTAGAACTTTTTCGGTAAACATTTCTTTCTTCCTTAAATATCTTAAGGCAGTCCTCAAAAGAACAACAATGACCTTGATGGCTGTTCACTGTGAATGTAGTTTTCCATTTTCTTCTCGGCCGAATTATGCAACATTTACAAACAGGGAACTCCAACCGTGACCTCTCTGACCCCCCCTCTGCACCAAAGTTAACTGTGCCTCATGTTCGCGGCTGCTTCCTAACCCTCACACTCAAATCAGGTGACCCTGGACATTAAATCAGGACGAGGACCTTTCTTACATCCTTACAGAAAACAAAAAAAGATGGAGTAGTCAACATTAAACTATCTACCCTGAATGAAATCAAGGCTCCAATACTCCAGTGTCTCTGGCAGTGATATATTTTGGTAATGTATCATGGGCTTTGTGGGGGGAAAAGAACCTCTGTCAAATGTACTGTATTCCTTCCTGTATAGGTGAAATCACAGTGCACAGAACACGGTCAATGCTGTTGCAATCAGAAGGATACAATCTTTATACACTGTTTATCTTTCCTCTACATTCTGAAATATATGGATTGTCATAAAGCCACGCTATCATTTGCCTTTATCTATGCATGATGTTCGGCTGAAGCAAAAGGAACTGTAGACGGTTAATGAGTTAGCATGTACATACACATATAGCATCTTCACCCCATCATCACTTTTCAGACGAGGCTTGAGAAGAACGCGTAAAGGAGTGGGGTACATTGTACTCCTCTGTGGTACCTCTGGACACTGTATAATATATCCAAAACAACAACAATCAACAACAATGTTGGGCCTTGGCCATTCCTGCATGTGCCAACATTTGAATGAGATTTGTGGAACCACATTGCTTTACAAATACGCTTTTTGGATAAACGTCGAGTTTAAAGTGCCTTTTGTGTTTTTAACCAACTGCAGCTGATACCATGAATTTCAGATTAACAGTATAACTGTTTTGTGTTTGTGCATTGTAATACATAATCCCTTTACGGTTTCCGTTCATTCTTCTAGTTTTATATTACTAACACTTTTGACTTAATAGAATTCAATAAACAATGTAATGTGCACTACCGAAGTTCAGTGACTGTAAGGTTTGTAAAAAAAAAAATTATATGCAGCATTCATTTTTTTATTCCTGCTTTGTACTAACAGTCTCACACTTCAATTATCAACCAATAATAATGTATACTATAGATTTTTTATTATAAATGTTTTATTTAAAAAAAATGTTGTTTATGTGGTTCTGATGTATTGAACATAAATAAAAAATCATTTATGGCAGATATTTTGATATTCCCATTATGTTTACCACTAAACACATTTCAGACATTCATAAAGCAAGGCAATCCTGCCTCCCAAAGTAGTATTCAGTAAACATGTGGTATATATTTTTTCAATAATCAGTGTATGAATGATGTGAAAAGAGCCTATGTTTTCAGGTAACTAGTAGTCAGAAGTATGAGGTAGTAGAAAAGCACAGCAGAGAGGGTTCAAGCGGAGTAGTCAAGAATCTTTGGGCATAGCCAGAAGAGAGCGATACAGAGAGGAGCTGGCAAAGGCCTTGGAAGAGAATCACCTTTGTTTTAGATCTGTGTTGCTAGCTGCTAGCTATCTTGCCTCATCTTCGCTCAAGAAGATCTGAGCCAGAGATGGACTGAAACATCACTCTTTAGAATATCTCTGCCTTGAGCGGTCCATCTTGGTCCTTGCTGACAGTCTTAGAGGTCTTCGGACTGTTGGCTCCACCCTCACGTGTCCTTTTGAACCAATGATAGCTGGTCCTCATATGACGAGAAACTAGTAGCCCGGAAAAGCTCCAGTCATCTGATGTTATGAGTTGGCACACTCCGTGTTTCACTTGCCTTTAGTAACGTCATATATATCAAAATAATATAGGTAGATATGGATATCGACCAGGGAACTAGCCCTGCCACAACACCACCTGATTCCGACGCGCAGCGTAAACGCAAAGTGCACGGAATGCTAAAGCTCTACTACGGGCTCAATGATGAAGGAAAAGGCTCAGACCAAGCCGAATCGCTGGATCCCTGTGATATTAATGGGCCTCATTTCGATCCAGAGGTCTATCTCAATAAGGTAACGTATTATGTTGGCTGTGCATTGTGATTGTTCTGTAATCTAACGTTAACGCAGTGGCTAGTTTCCTGGTTCACTCTCCCGCCCCTCAGGTTGCGCCACAGTTGTTTTGGTTAAGGCTTGCTAGCCAGTTTTACGCTATTCACCATTCGCGTTTTCCATATGGCTGCTGCCGACACGCTTTGATGTAGCTAAATGTAACCTTGCCTGTTGGTTAGATTAAGAATGTTACACATGGCAGTGTAATAATTTAATTATACCACACATTTTCCTAAACTAACACTACCACACTATCCAGAGTAGGCTACAGTAAGTAGCCTGACATTATAGCATGCTCACCTTGTGACCCTTGTACCTGTTCTCTCCTTTCTCAGCTGAGAAAAGAATGTTCTCTAGGCGAACTGATGGACCAGGAGAGCTGCATGGTGAAGCAGATACGTTCCTTGGACAGTGATATGCAGACGTTGGTGTATGAGAACTACAACAAGTTCATATCAGCAACAGGTCAGTTGGCACTAGTCAATTAGTTCTGCAACCGTCTTGTTGTGCCAGTAACAGATGCTCAAGGTTTCTTTCAGTGTAATGGTATGGCATATTGCCATCTTATTGCTTGTCATGCTTGGTCTCTTCATAGACACTATTAGGAAGATGAAGAATGATTTCAAAAAGATGGAAGATGAGATGGATTGCCTCTCTGCCAATATGTCTGCCATCACCGAGTTCAGTGCAAAGATCAGTGGAACACTGCAGGACCAACATACACAGATCACCAAGCTCTCTGGTAAAGAGGCCCAAGTGACTATGCATGCAACTGCTATATTTTAGCCTTGCCCTTGTTGTAAGCCAGTAAGATGTCCATTGTTTGTTATGCATGCTCCTTCATATAAGTTTGTCCTCTAAATGGCTGCCTCCTGTACTTATATTCATTTGCACCTTTTGATGTTTAAGGTGTTCACACACTCCTGCGCAAGCTACAGTTCCTCTTCGAGCTCCCTGCCCGGCTGAATAAGTGCCTGGAGCTCCAGGCGTACGCCCAGGCCGTGAGCTCCCACCGCCGCGCCCGCTGCGTGCTTCAGCAGTACAGCCACATGCCCTCTTTTTGTGGGATCCAGGATGACTGCAATGCCATCATGGAGCAGCTGGCTCAACAGCTACGTCAGAAGTTCAGGTAAGTCTGTCATCCAGCATCTACATTTGCAGCAGGGAATTTTGTTCAGAAAAACATGCATGTAGAACAAAAACAGAAAGTAAACTAAAATCGGAGAATCAGTATTCTGTTGGGTTTTTTTTTTGGACAGCCCTAAAAAGGGGTATTGGTGATGCAATGAGTTCTCCAATTAGCATAACCCCTTCCTTTAAGAGTTGACTGAACAAGCCCCAGTTAACAGATGCAAATAATCTAAAGGATTGTACATTACTTGGCATTATAAGTAACACTTCCATTGAGAGTAAACATATCAACATATCAAGAATGCCATCCAAAATGTCTCCACTAAAATGTGTGTGGTTCTATGTATGCACAGGGATGGTGGCTCCAATGCAAAGGACTTGTCCGAGTGCGTTGAGCTACTGCTCCAGCTGGACGAGCCTGCAGAGGAACTCTGCGACAAGTTCCTCAGCCATGCCCAGTCCAGACTAGAGTCAGACCTGCAAGGCCTAGAGGCAGAACTACGAGACCCGGTATCGCCCAGTAAACCAGCAACGACAGAGACCTCAGCTGCTCTAAAGAAGGGGGCCTCATCTGCTGCTGGCTCTCCCACTGACGCCTCCATGCATTCAGGCAACCCATTCCTCTCCGGGGCCTCCAAAACGGACATCCTGGAGTTCATCGACCGGGGCTGCAACGAGTTCGTCAGCAACCTCTGCCTGGTCATCGCCTCGTACCAGGAGCTTTTCATCAACCGTCCGCAGGAGGGCGAGCTGGCCTCGAAGAACATTCCGGAGATGGCCAGAGGCAAGCTCCACGCCTTCGTGGACGCCCTGGCAGTCCGTTACTTCTCCCTTGTGGAGCGGCGGATCCAGGAGGAGAAGGGGGTCGGGGACAACTCCCTGCTGGTGCGCGCCCTCGACCGCTTCCACCGTCGCCTGCAGGCCGTGACCAAGCTGCTCCCGGGGTCGTCCGTACCAAGCCAGGGGACAGAGATTGTGGTGCAGGCGGCCCGAGAGCGGATCAAGCAGTACCTGTCGGCCCTGCAGAGCTTCTACCTGGACAGCCTGACCGACGTGAGGCAGGCCCTGGCTGCACCTCGCCTCTCGATGGGTGGGGGCACGGGTGGAGGGGGCCTCTTGGGGGGAGGAACCAGTGGAAAAGATGCACCTCCTAACCTACCCGAACTGCTGGCCTCATTTTCAGCCTCCATCTTGAATCAGATTAAATCAGTGTTGGCCTCTGTGCATCTCTTCACAGCGAAGGATATCACCTTCTCCAACAAGCCTTACTTCAAGGTGAATACATACTAATAGCAATGTTATATATTAATGGTATAATGTTTCAGTTACAGCAGATTAAAGAAACACTATGTATTTTTTTTCCCAAAATAATAGTCTTAGACTTAGACTTATATATTGATAGCACCCTGACTCATAATAGGGAGAATGGTGTCTGTCTGGGACTGTGCACGGACCACCTGGTATTGGACTATGTCATCTTGGTATATCGTGCAGGAACATGATGCTTTTTGTCACTTTTCAATGCACTAGGTACCTCTTTAGGCCAAAGTACAGGTTCCATGAAAGTCATTTGCACTGCCCTGCATGTTGGACAATTACTCTAAAGGTCTACCCTGCACATTGAAAACTGACTCCAAGGGAGTAAATACTAATTGAATAAATACCAGTTAATATCTAAATGTCTCTTTTTTTTTTAAATCTGTTTTTGTGTGTATTTCTCATTGCTTATCAGGGAGAGTTCTGCAGTCAGGGAGTGCGGGAGAGCCTGGTGGTGAGCTTCATTAAGTTTATCTGCCAGTCGTCTCGTCAGTTCTGTGAGAGCACCGGGGACCGGGGTGGGTCCACTCCTCCTGCCCTCCTCCTGCTGCTCTCGCGCCTGTGTCTGGACTACGAGACGTCCACCATCTCTTACATACTCACCCTCACAGATGAACAGTTCCTGGTGCAGGTAAGAATATGGCAGTTTTCTTTCCTCGGGAGATGGTCTCCCTCAGAGTTGTTTTATGTCCATCTGATGATTAAACACCAATGTATTATATTTCTTATGGTGTATTTAGATGTGTAGTCAGTTATGTAATGTTATCTTCTGTGAACTGTTCCTGCTCCCCCTCAGCACCACTCTCCAGTTACTGCTGTTACTGCCCTGTGTGCCGAAGCCAGAGAGGCCGCACAGAAGCTGCTCAATCACTACGTAAAGGTACGTACGGTGCACAGCCTAGTACTCAGCAATACACACAGCAGAGACGAAAATAGACCAATCTTTTTTTGTTCTTTTTTGTTCATCGTTTTCAACATGGGTCTGCAGTGTGTCATGTTATTCAGCACGTCTGCTGCGTGTCATGATTCCATTACCACTTCGAGCGCGCATTAGCTTCTGGTACCCAAATGATGTGTCGTCCATTATCTCTTACATAATCAACACAATAAGTCAAATGTATTCAGGTTGCATGAATTGTTTGTTTTCGTAATACAATACATTGTTTGTTTCATAATACAATATGTTCTGTTATTCATCAGGTCCAGGGATTGATCATCTCTCAGATGTTACGGAAAAGTGTGGAGACCAGAGACTGGGTGAACACTATTGAGCCACGGAATGTGCGAGCAGTGATGAAGAGAGTTGTGGAAGACACCACGTCCATAGATGTCCAGGTAGTTAACCCTTTATTGAGTTTCATGATTGTAAGGCAACATTATTTGTTACTATTCCTGGTTGTTTAAATAGTTCTCAGTAAAAATTTCAAGTTTTTGCCTGAAATTGCACTGTGCCTATTTATAAGGGCATTGTTCCCACCTCTTTTGGGGTCAACCATCAAGTGCTGGACCTCTATAGAAAGCTGAGAACCTGTAACTTTCGTAGGAAGCAGTCAAGATAACTGTGTGATGTACTGACAAAGAGCTACAGAGGCTAGAATATAGTTTTTTCTTTCTGCCGGATTACAAGCATCTCTGAACTGACCACATTTCAGCCCTCTAGGTCACTTGATATCCCTTAGAAACACAACTGAGCCCTAGCACCAGGTCTTGTGAAGCTGTGTGCAAAAGTTGATCAATATAGAATGAAAATATGAGTGCTTTAGACTATTATTTGCCAAGGTATGCCCATGCGTTTTGTAAAATGCCTATGGATTCTCCCCATAGGACTTTTTGTTATCCAAAATGCATACTGACAATCAAATGCTTACTGCATATGAACCCCTTTGTGTAGAAGCATAATCCTGGTCTCAAATGAAAGGTAACACTTTGAGGTTTCTTGTGGACTATTTAGATTGTATGTCAGGTGTTCTGATATAGACTGACTACACAAAATATGGAATAATTACAAAAAAGTCTCTATTTTTGCATTTACTTTGTTGGTTCAATGAGTGTGTATAAGATAGACTATACATCTGTACAACTAATATTGGCTAATACAACATGAAGATTCATATGAGGCATCTACTTGTTGTGCTGCAGCTACACTGCAGCCAGAAGTCAGGGTATCACCAAAAGCGGAGGAGGGGGAGGGGGGCATTTTGGATCAAATTTAATTGAGACATAATAAAATGAATCTGAGAATGTAAAGCACTATACAGATTGTACATGAAAAAAGTTGTCATTTTTGGATTCCCAAGAGCCAAAGCTTTGAAATGGTGTATAACATTACTATGCTACATAGCAATATGGTGCATACAATTGATTTAGAATGTTGGGGGGAGGTGGGGGAGGGGGATAACCGTCCCGCCGGCGGGACACTGAAATTTATTTGGTTAAACTATGAAATACATTCAAATGACATTGACGATATGACAAATGATGTGTGTGTGTGTGTGAGACAAAACAAAACCTATCTAAATCAAACCGTCTGGTGCTTGACAAAGCCTGAGACAAATTATCATTTGTCCTGGTTTGGCTACAGGTGGTCAGCTGGGGAAAGTTGATTTGTGTTGAGTTGACTAGCCAGCTAAAGACCTATGCTAGCCTGTTCATGTTTTGTTTGCCTGATTTACTGTATGATGATTCATATTTTCATTCTTTGTAGGTGGGCCTTTTGTATGAGGAAGGGGTGAGAAAAGCCCACAGTAGTGATTCAAGTAAGAGGACCTTCTCTGTCTATAGCAGTTCACGACAGCAAGTGCGTTATGCGCCCAGTTACACACCAAGGTAATTTCTGCCAATCTGTACTTCATTATTTAACACTAATTATTTACTATATACTACTTTATATCTACTGCTAACATTATTCCCACTGCCAGAAATACTCTGGCTCAAACACCTAAGTTTTAGGATCATAGTGATGATTGTAGTTGCTGTTTAGAGCTGTCTGCTGACATAGTGCTTATGTTTCAGTGCTCCTATGGACACAAACCTCCTGAGTAACATCCACAAGCTTTTCTCTGAGAGGATCGACATCTTCAGTCCAGTAGAGTTCAATAAGGTAAAAAAAATATGCCATTATGCTGGACACATGATTGTGTTATAACACACTGACTCGTTTATGTGAACTAACATTTTAACCAGACCAAGTTGAAGATCTTAAAGAACACTGCATGCATATATACATTTCCTATAACTACCTCAATCAGATATTACATCTGGATTAGCTCTGGCACCTGCCGTTGTTGTGTTGTGTTGTGTTGTGTTGTGTTGTGTTGTGTTGTGTTGTGTTGTGTTGTGTTGTGTTGTGTTGTGTTGTGTTGTGTTGGTGTTGTGTTGTGCTGGTGTTGTGTGTTGTTGTCTTATTGACCTGTAATAAAGAGAATTTAACCTGCACAGATCTACTTACCCTTTTCAAATTGGTGTGTTTTGGCTTTCAAGACTCATTTATTGTTACATCTCAGTAGAGAATAAAAATCTTGGCTTTCGGCTTCTCTTGCAGCAATACATAATAAGTGTATTATATGTAAGAGGTCATGTTGGTAGTGTTGTGCTGATGTTGTAGCAACTACGTCTGAGTAAGTGATTGTGTGTGTGTGTGTGTGTGTGTGTGTGTGTGTTGACAGACAGAAACATAACAGGTCTCATTGTCCATTGTCATTTGTAGTGTTGTAGCCCCCCTATACATTGATTTAAGTTGTTGTTGATGGCAGAATTCACCTTTCGAATTGTACTTTCAAGAATATTATAGTAACGTTATAGGAACATTTCCTCTTGTTTGTTCTCCCCTCCTCCAGGTCTCCGTGCTGACTGGGATTATTAAGATTAGTCTGAAGACGTTCCTAGAATGTGTTCGCCTGCGTACCTTCGGCCGCTACGGCCTGCAGCAGATCCAGGTGGACTGCCACTATCTGCAGATGTATCTCTGGCGCTTTGTGTCGGATGAGAACCTGGTGCACTTTCTATTGGATGAGATTGTCGGTAGTGCTGCCCATCGCTGTCTAGACCCCGCACCTATGGAGCAGAGTGTCATTGAGGTCATCTGTGAGAGAGGTTAAAAAGGACCCTACGTACGTTACCAGCTACTTCAGAAACTCTAAATCCACCCTTGCTGGTCTCCTGAACCTATGAAAGAACTTTATGAATGGTCACTTCAGTTGTCACTGAGGTTGAAGTACAGGCAGTAATATATTGATTCATATTAATCTGTTACACAAGTGAATTTGTTTTATGGAATGTATGTGAATGTTGCCTAAAATTGGAAAAAAAAAAAAATTAAACTCAATTAGTCTCTCAGCTGTCATGTCACTCACCAGTCACCGTATCATGGACCAGGCAGCCAAGGACATCTAACATCTAATATTTCAACTATTTAGCGTAAGCTAAAAGTAGCATGGTAGCGTTTAGCGAAGCGATCGGTTGCATGGTGAAAAATTCTATTAAGGTAGATAGTGAAGTGTAATTGAAAAAAAGATTGGAAAATGTCAGTGAACTGTTTCGTTGGTACTTTATGGTATCTCGGAGGACCTCTATCATGAAAGTGAAGGTCATCCTCCGGAAGGAAAGACACTTGTTGGATACTCTGACTCAGTAGCTATGTTGGTGTGCAGGGTCTTTTTCCTCACAAATCCCATGACAATTGGACTACTGTCCATATAGGCATAGTCTTAGAAGGACTTTATTGGGGCCAAACTTTTTCTGAAGGTTATTGTAGGCAAGCTTAAAAACGACATTTTGCGAGTTGAATGTTCGATAAAGCCATAATACTAGAGAAGACCTGAATTTTGAGTGATGGAGACAGAAGCAGTTGAGGGTTATTTTCAAGGTTCCTTGAGTGGTTCTAGTCTGTGACACCTGAATATGGCCTGTTAGGTTGACCTCAAGATAGATACAGTGTTTATAAAAGTATTCACCCCCCTTGGATATTTCCACTTTTACTGCTTTTATAAATGGAATCTTGATCAATTTAATTTGCCTTTTTTTTACAATCATTTACAAACAAATAATTTTAACATAATCCAAAATGATGCCAATCCAAAAAGCAGCCTGTGCCTCACAGTCCCGCCCCTCCTCCGAGAGAGCTTAGTTTCCGGAAGTAAATTTCCCATTCATTTCTCCCATTGACTTTTGGAAAAATCCGCATCTAAAGAGTTTTAAAGCATGTCTTAGGCTAATCAGCTACGGCGTAACTCATAAGCATACAACATATCATTTCGACTGGTTGCAGTTCATTCTGTGGTTCCACATGAGGGCGCTCGTCCACGAGTGCAGAATGCATGGAGGTCTATGGAGCTGTACCCCTCAAAATCCACTTTTCTCTGGATATAATTTTTTTTCAACTAATTTAGATATTGTATTCGAAAGGGGAGGCAAAGAAAATACACTTGGTGGAGTATTATATTTTTTAAAGTCACTTAATTGTTCTAAAAAGCCTTTCAAACGTGTCAATGACGTCACTCATTAGCACAATGCTAGTGTGTTATGGGCAACAACGACCCAAACTGTAAGAAATCAAAAGGACATAAGTACTCGTTCATTCAACTTTTGACCTATAACCCATGTTAAAGTTATATAAACTACAATTAAATCTGAGATTTGTCAACGACAATCAGGTGAAAGAGACAAATTTAGCCGTCTAGCTCCATTGACTACCATTCATTCTGCACTCATGGCGATCGCCCCCAGTGGAAATCTGGTGGAACTGCAACCAAAATTCGGTACAATTGGACTTAATACGGAGTGGCCAGGGTCTCTGTAGACGGGCGCCTGTTTTGAGTCTACCATGTGCAGTTAAGTTTTTATGGCTTATACCCGAATTGTTAATGGAGAAATTGCATTGAATTCTTACTTACGGAAACTCCTGTGGGTGGGACTGTGATGCTCTATATGAGCATACACAATCGCTTAGTACAGCCGTAGCTGGTTTTGAGTCTACCATGTGCAATTAAGTTTTTATGGCTTATGAGAAATTGCATCGAATTCTTACTTCCGGAAACTCCTGTGGGCGGGACTGTGATGCTCTATGTGAAACTCCCTACTGAAATGTGCATGTTGAAAACACTCCCTCCTTCTGCAGCCAAGCACCCACCAGTCTTTACAACTGAAATTAGTTTGTGCTTCACTTACAGTGACATTGCTGGTATACATTTCTTCATGATACACAGTTTGAGGCTACCAATCAGATTTTTTAAAAATACAGCTGAAGTGAAGCTGGAGTTTAGCTCATTAAATTCAGTGATGGGATGAAATCAAAGCGTGCCAAACATGAACATGCAGTCTTAACATGTATTTTCTGTGTTAGAAAGTCATGGCTGATTTATTGACAGAGAGAATAGGCGTGTTCGACTTGAGGCAGATCTGTGCAGATCTGACTTGATGTGATGCATGCTGGGTTGAACACATAGGTTGAACATAATAGGCGTGTTCGACTTGAGGCAGATCTGTGCAGATCTGACTTGATGTGATGCATGCTGGGTTGAACACAATGCATACTGGGATGGACGCAATGCTTGCTGGTTAGAAATTCTGTCTGATCAGAGTAGACGGGCTCTGGTCCGACTTCTGTCAGCCAGGGAGGGACTTACCACCGTGACACCATGTCACATGACCTTAAAATATCGCGGGAGTCTTAGCCTGCAGTCAGATCTTGCAGTTGCCTTCCACGAGCTGCACAAGCTAAAACACGCCCTCATGACGTCAGTTCAAAGACGTGATAGGGCCATTTGGGAGGAATGTCCTCATGACCATAGACATAATATACATAGACGCCGCATCGACCGCTACTCCTTACTAGCGCTGACGAGATTTGGAGCCGCCATCTTGGACCGGTCATCCACTCCACTCAGTGTAATCTGTTTGGCCGGTGAGATGAGCTGTCAGCGCACTTAATTAATCATATCTCACTGAATACCGAACAGATTCTCACACGTTTTTTTTTGCTGCAAAGGTCATACATGTAGCTATGATACAGGACACATGATTTAGCGTATTTTAATATTCATAGTGGGTTTAACAGTAATAGAATATTCTGATATATGATATAAAGTGACCTGACGTCCGATATTAAAACTGGGAACATAATCCATGTTTGACAGCATAGACAAAACTAGTTTGATACAAGTTTAATGAGTTAAATATAGTTCACAGTTGACAGAAAAGTTCCATCAACAGCATTATTCACAGTCCACAGAAAGGTTCCATAAACATTTAAGTGAGATCAGTGCCATTCAGACATCTGAGGGGTATTCCAAGTAGGCCTATGTGGTTTAGTGACAAACTTGGGTAAATTGACTCAGAATAAGTTGTAAACCTCCCAGTAGAAAAGCTGTATGATACAGGAAACATGGTTGTGTGTATTTTAATATTCATAGTGGGCTTAACAGTAATAGAATATTCTGATATATGATATATTATAAAGTGAGGACATCCAATATAAAAACTGGGAACATAACTAATCCACTTTTGACAGCATAGACAAAAACTGGTTTGATAAGTTTTAATGAGTTAAATTTACAGAAAAAAATCCATTAACATTTTCAGTTCAGTGCCATCAAAAATAAAGTGATGAACAGACATTGGTTTGGCATAGTAAGTGTAACAGTTCATCAATTCAAGACAAAAAGGTGACTTGTCACTTGTACAGTGTCAATGGGTTCATCAACAGCATCTGTTATTTACAGTTCACAGAAAGGTTCCAGCCCCAATGAAGAGATTAAATAAAAAGGAATTAAGAAACATTTTAGAAACTGCTAAGATCAACCCGTTCATTGCAATCAGTAAAGAATCAGGGAGTGTCTTCACAGGCTCAGTGAGACAGAGTTACCGTCATGCAGTTGGTTCTATGATTTCAACAACTGGTGCATGTCATTTTGTATGTTCCCACCTTGCTAAAATTGCTTGGGTACACTTTAGCTGAGAACAAAAGTGCTTCAGACAGCAGGTGGGCAAATAAGATGGCATAGTAAACTGGGTAAACTCCATAAAAGAGGACTGAGTCAACCAGACGATGGGAAAATGGGACACAGAGTGGCGAATGCAGGTGATGAAGGTGGAGCTCATAAATCAAACATTCAGTCACAGTGTAGCAGATGCCCTGCAGTACTGCAATGAAGAGCTGCACCTTCCTCAGTTCCAGGGGTGTGAGGAGACCGTTCAGTTCATTCACAGTCTTCTTGAACAAGGCAGTTGTTCTGGAGAGATACAAAATAATAAATAAATGAATGAAAAGGAATTTGAGAGGCATCTTATTCTTGTTAGGGTAAATGACATGTGAATAATACAGTGTTGGGCAAGCTACTTCGAAATTTTAGTGAGCTAAACTATCAGTTACTCTGCCATGAATAAAACGCTACACAAAACTACCACCCAGTCAAATGTATTAGTAGCCTAACACAAACACAGCAGTAGGCTAGTTCACTACATAGGAAGCTACTTTAAATTGTGCTAATTTCACATGACAAGAAAAGTGTAGCTTGTCTGGCTAAGCTACTTGATAAATAAAGAAGTTGAGCTATTGAAAAGTTACTTTATTCAGGAAATAGTGAGGCTACCACCAACACACTTAGGCTACAAGTAGCAGCTAGCGATTGCCCAATAGGCTAGTCTGTGCCACTTGTGTAAAATTCGCCGGCCAAATCTAGTATGATTTATTTCTACAATAGCCTTCTTGTGTCAGTTGTAATCTAAGTCAGTGTTATGGAATATGACTTATCAAGTCTCAGTTCATAGCGGAGTGAACACCGAGTAAACATAGCCTAGCTAGATGGCTACGATTTTCATACAGTAATATCAAAGATTGCTCCTTCTCAGCTCTCTGGTAATATTCTATTCACAAAATACAACCAATAGTACGGTTATGTTAAATCTTACTTGTGAAAAGTAAATCCCCCGAGTATGGTCCGCCGATTTGAGAAGGAACATGCTGCACAGTGCTGTCATCTTCTATCTTCTGCTGCAACACAACGAGGAGTATGACCGGTCCAAGATGGCGGCCGCATTTCTTGTTTCCAGCAGCCAATGCGGCGTCTATGTATATTATGTCTATGCTCATGACGATTATGACGAGAGTCTCATGCTGCTTCCTTATGTTGGAATATGCGAAAATAAACAGAAATCGAAGGGATACCTTCTTATACGTGATTTCTGCAACAATGGTAGGCTAGCCTACTGAAAACGTTTGGATATTCTGTTATTTTCTGCTGTTGGCTAAATAGATAGACACACATATAGGGGAAACACTTGATATTGAATTTATGTGCTACATTGCAGGCCTGTTAACTGTAGGCTATGACAACAGTGGTTTATTTAAACTACATCATAAGAATTTATTTCGTCAGTCATTATGCTCATTTTAATGAGTAAGAATGAAAGTTCTGCTGTGTTTATTGCAAACAACATTCCGCGATATCTCCCGCGATGTCTCCCGCGAGTCACGTCAGGCAGACTGTAGCCTGTCTGTCCGGGATGAGCTGCCCTCTGTTGTAGCTCCTCCCGGCTAGCCTCTGAAGATCACGTTTACGTAGAAAGCCAGACTAGTCCGGCAGCCATGGGGTCAGACCTGGTTTTGTCGGTTAAAGTTTTTTTTTTTGCAGAATCTTGTAGACCAGGGGTATCTCTTTAAAATTTAGGAGGGTGCCCAGTGATATCCCTTGGGCAATTTTGTATATTAACCCTTTCTTGTTCAATGTATTGAATACAAGGTAAGACACTATAGGTGAATAGGGTAAAAAAAATAACTAACAGATAATTTACATATTAGATGAAAAGTCTTTTACACAGGAAATTTGTATTACAAGTTTTCTGTAATTTAATGTTTAAATATGAAAAAGCCCAATGTGCCAAAATCATGAAATAGGATATACCTCTAATTTCAAGATGAGTAGGCATACTCATATTAAATGCAAATCAACTCAATTAAAATGTACTAAAATACAATGTTCTGTGTGATAGTTTTTCAGGCAGTACATTCAAATTTGGACAATTTAACCCTTTACTAAGTGAATTAATGAATTTCTATATTTCAGATAATGTCAGTCCGGGAGCCATGGGGTCAGACCTGTTTTTGTGGGTTATTTATTTATTCATTTTTGCTTAGACTTGTTGACTTGGGGTGGCTCTTTAATATTTAGGAGGGTGCCCAGTGTGATATCCCTTGGGCAATGTCCTACATTAACCATTAAAGCCATATGTGCCGAAATCATGAAGAAAAAAAAAATAGGAAAAGCAAATAATCAACTCAAATAGAATGTACTAAAATACAGTTTGCAGTGTGATAGTTATTCAGACAATACTTCATGCATTCAAATTGGGAAAATGTAACCCTTTTCTATGTCAAATAATGAATTTATAATTTCAGATATTGCCTGTAATATTCTGAATATGTACACTTTTCCTAGTATTAGTTCTGATAATTGTCCAGTTCTGGCTCATCCTACCCTAAAACATGCAGAGAATATTGTGCAAGGCACCATTAACCTGGCAACTGCATCTGTTAGAGCTACAAGGATTTTCACTCTTGCAGCCACATCTGATCATCTCCAAAATGTAGTTTGGTGCAAGTTTGACATTTTCTGGTAGACTGGTTGGGCTTAGTAACGAATCAATGAATCTTTCTTCAAATTGAATTTCCAACTGAAGTATTCCTTCGCTTCAGGCTCCATATACTTCAATAGCCTACTTAAAAATGAATATTCTCTTTTTGAATGACGAGTTTAGGCTCTGAGGATAGACTACTACTGCAATAAAGAATAAAAATAAATGTATATTTTATACATAGGATTAGAACAGTAGAACAGACACCCTGTAGAAATCAGCTAAAAGAGGGCAGTTTAGGCTAACAGTAATCATTTACATAGCATACATGCAGTAAGTCCTTCCACTCAGCAGCCATATTGTAGCACTTTTTGGGCACTTATCGGGCATCTATTTCGGCGTTCGCAAGACTTCACAACACCAACCTTGCTCCAGCAGTGAGATCACAACACATGAAAGGGGTCGGATATGTGTAGACATCTGCCATATTGGCGTTACAAACTAACCCCATGCATTTCTATGGAGGATTTTTTGAGTGTTGTGACTCCTCATCAGAAAGTCTCTGGTAAACCTCCATCCACACCTAAGAGACGTGCTATTGAGAGATGCTAGCACGTAGCACCCGTGGATTAGTTTCCTCTCCCACTCTGAGAATAAAATCGGCACTTCAGAAGCACCTACATACACCAAACTTTCCAGTCTTATACCTAACTATATTTAGAAGGCTTCTACAGAGGGGTTTGTTGATATGTTATTCCTAGCCTTTTTATATTACATTTTATTCCTAAAAACATGGCAAAAATGTATTTTTTTAAAGGCTATTGGCAATATTTTCTGATTTACGGAATAAATAAAAGAGATATCTAAAATTCCCTGTGTAAAAGACTTTTCATCTAATATGTCAACACAATGAAAAAGTAATTTTGAACCTGGCATCATCCAATGTTCCGATTTAGTTTTTTTTTAGTTTATGCAAATCAGCACATATTTAATTAGATTATGCTTAATTTGCATATTTAAACTTTATATTACAGATAACTTGTAATACATTTCTTTTCCATATTAATGTAAGTAATCAACTGGGAAAGTTTCATAGTGATATCTGCTAGTTAATTTTTTTACCCTATTCACCTGTGGTGCCTCGCCTTATATTCAACACATTGGACAAGAAAGGCTCGAGAATTGCCCAAGGGATATCACCGGGCACCCTCTCTAATCTTATTGAGTTACCCCTTGACAGCAAGAAACAGCAAAAAAAAAAAAACTTATCACCGATAAAACCAGGTTCACCTAAATTATGGCATTTGGCTGCCGGACTAGACCAAGTCAGACTCAGTCGAAGTCGAACACGCCTAATCGCTGAAGGTTAAGAAAGTAATACCAAAAAATATACTCCCAAAGATTGTTAAGGCGGAGCAAGATACTTCGTCGTAGTTCATGTCTATGGGCGCGAAATGGGGATCGAATCCTGTCTGCATAAAGAGGCGTGTCGATGACGTATTGACGAGCGTAAGTTGCAACCGGCCAACAGCAGCGGCAGAAATAACCGGCGCACACCTGATATAAGGTTGATTTTCTCCAGACTGGATTGCTCAAAAATGCTAAAAATGTACCTGAAATGTTCAGAAGGGTTTGAGGATCATGAAAATGTGCCCGAAATTCACATTCCTAACTCTATAGAACCAAGACCTTAGCATATGTGGTGAAATTCTGAGCTATGCCCATAGACTTCAATGGAGCAGTCGCTGCCTCTGCTCTGCATAAAGGGGGATTTTGACCCCCCCCCTCGTGCGGTCCGGGTTCCCGACCAATACCATAATGCGTCATGGTTACGCAAACGGAACAACTCGCCTATAATTGGTCTATAAGAAGGAAAGGTTGGTCTTCTCTAATATGTCTGGTACCAATTGGTCTGTGCGCCAGCTCTCCACCAGTCTTCAGATAACCTTACGACAATTTCATTGGTTTAAATGCCGTTCTCCGAGACAGGAGTGTGTTTTGGGGCGGTGCTCAACGCGCGTTACTTGGTCCTATTCTTTTGCATCTTTATTGTACAGCTGGAGTATTTTTGAGTGACGGTAAGTGAATTTTTTTTAGCGTAAATGGAGTAATCATGGCACATCGATTATTTTGTATGTGGTCTGTGTTTAAAACAGCACTGCATTCTATTAAACAAATTATTGCAAATGTCTGATGAGATGCTGTAGTCTACATGGCGAATAACGTGGGCTATTCTGCTTCATCATAGCCTAATGTTAAAATACAATTTAGCCTATACAATTTATAACATAACCCAGTTCTCAGAGTTTTATGTGTCATACTATCACCCCTCCCTTCAACCAGGCTCATTTGGCAGTAGGCTATAGACAGGAAATATTTCATAAACACAACACAGGTTGTATACCAGTGTTACATCAAGTTAGGTAAACTCCAGGAGTCAAAGTTCTCCGCTGTCCCTTCTCATCATTTATTACTCCCTTCACACCGGATTCCAGTCTGAATTGGACAAGCAGACGACTAATATGAAGTCGAGCAAACAGAAATCGCCGCACACGACTGAGAGGGAATTTGGTGGAACTCTGGGTAAGGAGTGTGAAATATAGATTTGACATACAGAGAATACAAGTTTTATGTTCATGTTGTGATGACATTTTCTTAAAGCAAATATACTAAAGTTGACAGTATAAATATACTACAAAAGTATGCATGCATATTGCACATACTTACTATACACTTGCTGTCCCAAGGCTCCCTTGAAAAAGAGATTAAGAACTCAATGGGACTGTTTTAGAAAAATAAATTAATTAATTAAAATCCATACATGACTTACAGACTGTGATCAAATGAGGCTTTTCATACTCTGTGCCTCTGTGTTCTGACTGGCTCATCCGTATTCCCTTTGCTTCTCTTTCCCTTCTGTCGGTCTCTCTGAAGGAGCCACCTGCATCCCCGTGTTCCTGCCCCTCACGGTGCTCTACCTCCTGAGTGTGTGCCGCTCACCCACAGCCAGTGTGCTGCAGTGGCCTCCTCCCCTTCCTCACGCAACCTTTCTGTGGGATCCTGTGGCTCTAATGATTGTACTTGGCTGGATGGTCCTTCAGAGCTTCCTTTATCTTTTACCCATTGGAAAGGTAAACCAAGTGATTAAACTAATCGCTTTGAGTCCTATGTGGAGAGTCCCGAAATATTGTGTGATTGCACCTTTGTCTATTATGACAACAACAATAACAACACTCTTAATTTGTCCTATTTGCTGTTGATTGTCTTGGCAGGTATCTGAGGGATTAGTGCTTAGAGATGGTTCCAGACTGAAGTATCCCATTAACGGTAAGAACTCGTTTGTTTTGTATATCTATTTAAGCAATATAGCATGAGTGAGAGTGGGGTTGGTAATGAATATTCCCATGTTGCCGGTGTTGGTCGGCCGTAGCCACGAGGCCGGATTGACCATGATTTGGCGATGGTTTTCAAATCATGGTCAATCAGATAGCCAGGTGTTAAAACAGTTAACAGCCCATGACGTTTGCTTAACAGTGTTGCTTTCGTGCCAGCTCTTTTCGATACAGTCCAGTTTGTCTGCGCCGACGGAGACGCACCTGGATGAAGATGTCATGTTGACCCCCTCATGAACGTGATTGTTGTGCCCTGCAGGTTACTACGCCTTGTGCTGCAGCGCTGTGCTCAACGGTCTGGGCCTTTTGCTGGACATGCCCCTGGCGTATCTCTTTGAGCTGATCATCCCTCTGGCTGTGGCTGCGATCGCAGTGTCATACCTGCTCGCCATTTACCTGTACATCAGGTCTTTCTGGGCACCTGCTCATGCTTTGGCCCTGGGTGGCAACACAGGTGAGATTTAGTGAAAAATAAACAGCTAAGTCACTGACTGTGTCGAGATGGCTAATTACAAGATTATATTGTACAGATAATTTGGGTCTGATAGATTTACTCCAGTTGCTGATGTGTTTTCTGCTTGTTTTCCCAGGGAATCCAATGTATGATTTCTTTATTGGACGTGAACTGAATCCTCGCATTGCTGGATTTGACCTTAAGTACTTTTGTGAACTCCGCCCTGGTTTGATTGGCTGGGTGAGTTGAGTTGTTTATACAAGGGAGAAAGTTGCACAAGACCTTTGTTTGTCTACATAACACTGTGCCATAAAGACACAAACAGCCTTCGTTACATCATCATCTCAATGGGGGTCTATTTAATATGTAGTATTTCATTTTCAAAATGGGAGGTTTAGGAGAGATCAGACTTTATTATCTGGAAAAAGTATGAGTTGTTGACTTTATTTTGAAAGATCTGTTTTCTTCGGACATGGCAATTTTAATAATTGCCAAAGTGAAGATCAAGGTTATTCCTGAGAGTATAGGTCACTAATAGGTAATAGTTTCACTGTCCCAGTTACGTGTACATTAGAATGTTTTATCTTTATTGTATCTTATCCTATTTTATCTTTATAGCTAAGCGGCGGTCATATAGGTTTAGTCAGATTTTTATTTTATTTTTTTTCCAAATTTCCGTCAAAGGATTCCTGGGACACTGAAAGACCGGGGCAGACGAAACTTGGTTGGCATGTAACCCCATATGGATAGCATGGAACCATCGTTTTTCGTTTTGATCTGTAGCCCCCCCGCTGTACTGGACCCCCCGAAAGGAGGGTAGGGCAGACAAAGTTTTCTGTGAATATCTTGAGAACCGTAGGGCCTAGGATGACCAGGGGTGCCTGCCTCCAGGGGTCATGTTAACCCATTCCATGTGCACACATGTGCATAAACAGATACACACGCACACACATACATTCACAGTAATCATACGTATGACACATACTCACACAGTAGACATATGTACGCATGCATGCACACGCACAAACACACATACGCAGGCAAACACACAAGCACGCACACACACACACACAATTCAAGAATTTCTCAGAATTATGAACAGGCAAGATGGGGGTGGGGTTGTATAAAAATAATTTTACATGTGAAATCTATGAACTAATCATGTTTTGGTACTTGTTGTCTAGCAGATACCAGTGAGAATGTGGATAATGCAATTTAGTGAGACAGTTAGAATCATATAGGCCGTTCAGCGTGATTTATTTTTGTGGAAAAAATGTGCTAGTTTACCCAATTACGGTGTGAGAGTTCAAAGTTGTCAAAATGATTTGAGCCCATATTTAATTTATTTTACATAATGACAATAACACAATGTTTTACATTTAAATACATCGTGAACTGCCTTGTTTAGTACAGATTTTAAATCTTCCATACATGTGCGCACAGGATTGTGGGTGTTCCAAGCACGCAAAGGATGTACACATGCATCCTTGAAAATTCCAATGACTCAGTACTTGATAGAATTTTAAAGCACCCTTGATATTGGAACAGTCAGTGCTTGGCGAGATTCGATGACGTAACTTCCTTGAAAAAACGGCTTTGAAGGACCCATCCTTGACTTTGAGAAACGGTGTGGATGCTAAGCATGACAACAAAGAGGAACTCTTTCCCTCTTTCAACTCTTGTTAGGAATGTCTCCCTCTAGAGTTAAAAAACAACGAAAACAGTGATCCTTCTTTGATATGTTTATATTTAGATTATTGCTTTTTTATCTTTCATTTGTTTCCCTTTTGCAAAAGGTGGTACTAAATCTGGGAATGTTACTGAAAGAGATGGAACTGAGGGGATCTCCATCTCTTGCCATGCTACTGGTCAACGGCTTTCAGCTGCTCTATGTCACTGATGCACTGTGGAATGAGGTGAGAGGATGGCAGAAATCACATAGGGAACACTGCCATGCCACCTCATAGGCAACAACTGCCTTGCCAACTTGCGGATTGATTCTCCTGGAAATATTTTCATCTGAATAGACCTGTACAACTTATATCTATGTATCTATCCAACTATCTTCATGTGCTGAATGTCCTTTGTTTTTCTTAACTTGCAGGAAGCAGTTCTGACGACCATGGACATAGTTCATGATGGGTTTGGTTTCATGCTGGCCTTTGGGGACCTGACCTGGGTGCCATTCACTTATGGACTGCAGGCCATTTTCCTGGTGGCACATCCACAGTCTCTCAGTCCACTGGGAGCAGCAGGAATAGTGCTTCTAAATGGTAATATGAAAGAGGCTGTTGGATATGGCTTGATTTTTATTTATTAAATTGTCAGATGTTGTTGTCTTAGTTTTGTAGATTATTTGTGAGAAGATGTAATGAGTTATACATCACTGCAGGAAACATTAACCTGAACAGATGAGGTCTAACTACATGTTTTACCTTCAAGGACTTGGCTATTACATCTTCAGGAAGTCAAACTCCCAGAAAAATCAATTCCGACGTGACCCCACCCATCAAACTGTGGCAAGTAAGTCGACATGTTATAACATATGAAACAATCCTCTGTCCACTATGGTTTAAATTGCACGTGTTCCAATCATTTGGCCATTTCCTCTTGTGATAGTAACTTCCAGAATGTGAAATGTGAAAATGATGGCATAAAACTCTTTATGTATTGAACTAAGTGAACAGAGTAATTGGTGTAATTCAAAGCCTGATCAGTCAAACCATAACCAGAAAGGACTCATTTTACCCTCCTTGTTACTTCTGGCAGAACTGGAGACCATTGCCACAGCAACAGGGAAGCGGCTGTTGGTTTCAGGTTGGTGGGGGTTCGTCCGGCATCCAAACTATCTAGGCGATATTCTCATGGCCTTGGCATGGTCACTTCCATGTGGTAAGTTTTACATTCCACTTAGTTGAATAATGACAGGCAATCAGTTCTGTAAAATGTTTCTGTTTGTTACAGCCTTTAAACAACAATGTTGAGTAACTGTTTAAAAATAATTCAAATAAAAACTGAAGTCCAATACAGCACTTCTCAACTCAGCTCAATGATGTCTGTTTGTTTCTGTCTTATAGGGTTCTCACACATCCTCCCATATTTCTACATCATTTACTTCACCATCCTGCTCATCCACCGAGAGGCTAGAGATGAGAGGCAGTGCAGGGCCAAGTATGGCTTGGCCTGGGATACATACTGCAAAAGAGTTCCTTACAGGATCATCCCCTATGTGTACTAATACCCCAGAGACTTCTGAGATGGACTGACATTGGCAGATCTATTCCCAACACAGCCAGGAACATCAGGAAGAAGCCGCTTTAAGTTTTGGAAGTAACGGGAGGGGAAATCACTGATGGCATCCTTGAATGTGAAAGATAAGGCGTCAGTGACGTGTGGGTACATTCACAGGTGACCCGAACTCACCTGGTGCTAAACTTGACCTGACCGCAACTCAAAATGAAAGCAATATGTAACAGAGAATTATGCCCGACCCGCATTTTTATTTTTATTTATTTTTTTTTTCAGAAAATGTGTGCATTTTTTTAGCAAACATTTCTACTGTAAGTTTGAATGAGAATAGAATTGCCATTTCTGACAGCTTGGCCTGAAGCATCCATGCCACAGCATCCTCTAGTTAAAGAAATGCAGCACAAGCTTTTCCTGCACTACTGCTATCTCTATTCTCCATGCAGGAAGCCTGACACAGCTCTGTGCATCATCAGTACACTGTATCTTCTCAAGATTAGTTAGCAAATGATGTTTTAGAAAACCACCAACAGCTTTGCTGAGTCAGCTACTCAGATATTCAGTGGAGAACATATATGGCTAGTCTTACTGGGAGTGCCTAAAATGAAACTCACATAAGAATCAAACAATATTTTACAGTGTTTCTCAGAACAAGAACCTTAACCTTTTATGGCATGTGTAGTATTAAGCACTACTTTCCTTTAATGTTTACATTGTGCCATATAAGCTAGTAGCTAGTGTTGCATCTTGTGTCATTCACCAACAAGCAAACTCACTACACTGAGTAGTCTTAAGTTGTACCAGGCTGGTTTACGACTACAATGTTAAGAAAGCCATATTATGCAAAACAGATCATATGTTTTGTTTTTGTATTTCATAATAAATGTTACCAAATTTTACTGGAAATCAACATTTTATTTGAGCTAAAACCAAAAGAATGCAGCTTAAGACATTCGTAGAGAATTAGCATTTTAGTTTATACAAATATAAGTTTCATTAAGTGTTTAATTAACCTCCTCTATCAGAGTTCCTCTTCCCTTCTTCCTGCTCTTCTCCACACCTTTCTTGTCCTCCTCCAAAACCCTTCTCTCACCCTCTCTCCTCAAATGCTCCCTCCACACACCAGTAGCAAGCATGTCCAGTGCCTGAGAGTTCTCCTTTGCCCACGCCTGCAGGAACTCACACTTTTTCATTGCTTGGAAATACTTCTTCCTGGGTTCAGCGCTGTTTCCCTCTTTGGACAAGAGCCCTCTCACTTTGGACATAGCTCCACGGAGCTCTGACAGAGCAGCCAGGGAGTACCCGATGGAGTCTCTGCCACTCTGCCCGGTCAGGACATGGGCCACAGCTTCCACGGCTCGGGCTGGGGCCCGCGGGTCCTCGCGGTCAAAGTAGCCAGCGGTTGACACTGCCGTCACTGCGGCATCCAGAGACTCATGGAGGGAACTTAACACCCTGTTTGTGGATAAGCCATCAGAGATGGCCAACACGGCCCGACAGAAGTCCTGCAGCATCTCCTCCTCAGAGATATCGCCATTAAAAAGGCACAGGGAGAATGTGTAGCCATACAGTACATTGATGAGAGTGTAGCCCAGTAAAGGAGAGGGGTTTTTAGTAAGGGAGTGAAGTGCTGGAATCTTACTGATATTCACAGGTGGTACATTACTATTAGGTTTATTTTTGTGTTCTTTCAAGACTTCAGTTTGATCTCCCTTATTTTTTTGCTTGTTTGTTTTTCTACTTTCACTCACTTGTTTTTCTTGAGCTGCCTCTTTAGTCTGTTCAGCCTTTTCCTGAGCAGTCACACACTCAGTCCTTTCCACCTGTGCTCCTTTTCCTTCTTCAACTTTGACCTTGTTCACACCATTCCCTTTTGGAACATTCCCTGCCTTCTCATCCAGATTGTGAGTTGAATCCTCACTCATGACCTCAAGAAGCACTTCTTTCGGTTTGTCATGGATCTCCCACCAAGGCCTCCAGATGGGTATCAATCCTCCGATGGCACATCCTTTCACTAATGCCTGAAATTTCTCTCTATCCTGGCGACTCAACAAAGCCCACAGTTCCTCTTCTGACAGTGAGTCAATATCAAGGCCAGCTAACTTATCTGCCAAGTCTTGATCTCCTTCCTCCTCTGTGAGGTCATCCTCTCTTGACCCATCCGCACCTTCGTCAATGTCTTGGAGTCTTAAGAGTATCTTCTGAATCTCCTCTGTGTTCTCTTCTCCGCTTGTCTGAATCTCTGCCAGCCGAGAGAGAAGCTCCAGGGCCTCAGTCCCACTGGGTTCTGCCTCCTCTCCTAGTTCTTCTGTAATGTGCTCCAGCTCTCCCTCGTTCTTTCTAACCCTGAGCAGAATCTCCTGCATCTTCTCCCTGCCCTCTTTCTCAGTCAGCCCTGTATTTTTCAACTCCTCGAGCACAGACTCCTTATAGAATTCCTCTGAACATCCGGAGTGGGCTGGGCTTCGATAGCAAGCCAAGCTGCAGTACATTATGTTGCACCGCGGGCAGGTGTAACAGTATGGCTTGGATAAGCACAAGCCACACACTTGCTGAGCGGATCCATCAGTGTCATTCTTCACAGCTGGGGTCAAAAGGTCGCTTGTGTCTATTGCGCCTCTTCCTGGAAGCACAATTCCATCCTTGTCAACAAGTTCTGGCTCTGTCTCTTCTTCCAGATGCTCTTGCTCCCGTGGTCTGATGTCAGTTAACATTGACCGTACACGCGACGGTAGTTTTCGTCTTACAATGCAATCCATAGTTAACTGATAGTCAGTGCATCATGATGAAAACATTCCTAAAACAAATAAAATCACACTTAATTACACAGTCAAGTTTAGCCAGAGGTCCATGATGGTGCGCACCACTGAACTCAAACAAGCAGCAGCGGTTTAAAAGTTCTCTTTACAAAAAGTATCTAAATGATCACCATTTCCAGGACTCACTCATCAACGAATGGCAGTTCCTATTCCGCAGAAAGCATATTTGCTAGTTATTTATGTCATGACATTGGGAGGCTCAAGGCTTTAAGCGCCAACGTTAGCATAACGTTGCGACCTGTCAAGTAATTGGCGGACCATGCTTCGATAATTAGCACATTTCAACATAAACATGCCGGTATATCTCACCTTGCAAGGTCCAGTTTACACTGGCCAATTAGATTGTATTCACTTTCACTCTAGCATGAGTAAAACTAATCTCCAAAAGAAAAAAACTAGTTACCAGTCCCACGCATAGACACGACCTGTTTAGGTTGTCGCGGTCAAATGACGTCATGTTAAAGGGGCAGGTGGGAGTGCCACTGAAAACAGTCTTATGAATTTATACAGTCTATGGTTATAAACGGCACAGACAGTACTGTTTGGATAGTTACCGTCTCTTGCATGCTATAACTGTAATAGCGTTAGAAACTTAATTACTGAGTATTTCTCACTTTTCAGGTGCAAGAATGGAAAGACAGTAAAATGATTAACAGCTATTTATTTTTTTGCAGGACCATATACAAAGTCTTGTATCAACGACAACAGCCCCCAAAAAAAAAAAAAAAAAAAAAAAGTAAATATGGTTCTATATACAATCTTAAACATAAAAAAGGTGATTGCAGAGGATGAAACAATGCAATTATGTATTGAATGTAGACAAATGACTGAGTCTTGTGTGTCCTTACGGTAATTCCACCATAGAATTTTTAGAATAATTTATCATTTTACCATTGCATGGTGGAATTAAAAACCTTTGCCTAGCAACCATTCCTTAAGTTCTTTATCAAAATGGCCCTTCACTCTA
Organism: Alosa alosa; assembly: GCF_017589495.1. NCBI lineage: Eukaryota > Metazoa > Chordata > Actinopteri > Clupeiformes > Clupeidae > Alosa > Alosa alosa. Next base: position 22,467,197 of record NC_063190.1, on the reverse strand, counting down.
ATGCTCCCAGTCACTTCATTTACTTGTGTAGGTAGAACTCTTCCAGTAACCTCCATCAGGTAGTCTTTCATATCCTTCTCGAGTGCCTTTATATCAATATAAAAAAGAATACACACAAAACAAATTAAATTGAAAAAATGTGTACATTATAAATACAAAAACTTAAGGGAGAATTCCGGTGTGATATTGACCTAAAGTGTATTGAAACATGATACCGAGTGTGAACGTATGTCTCATAGCCCATCTCGGCTTGTCCCCTGCACTCCAAAATCTGGCGCTAGTTGGCCGATGCTACCAACAGCTTTTTCAATGGTGGTGCTTCGGCATCGAGCTAGCCATGCAAATAAATCACTGTTTTACACCATTTACGAGGCTCAATGTACAGTATCTCCACACTTCATTGGTAGACTTCCGAGGGCCCTGACATTTAAAACGAGACATTGAGAACTTTGAAAAAGCACTGGTACTTTACTTACAAGACGATTTATGCAGCCAGTATCTTCACAAAGTTTAGCGTTTGCAGCCATCTTGAATTTAGTCACGATAAGTCGAGCGACGAGTAAGAATGAACAGGTATGATAAGGGATCAGATTCCAAAAATAATTCAGTGGAAATGCATGGATTCCAGTTTCTTCCAGTAGCAGCAACTGGAATCCATGCATTTCCACAGAATTATTTTTGGAATCTGATGCTGAAATGGTGTAAAACAGTGATTTATTTGCATGGCTAGCCCGATACCGAAGCACCACCATTGAAAAAGCTGTTGGTAGCATCGGCTAACTAGCGCCAGATTTTGGAGTGCAGGGGACAAGCCGAGATGGGCTATGAGACATACGTTCACACTCGGCATCATGTTTCAACACACTTTAGGTCAATATCACACCGGAATTCTCCTTTAAGATACCAAGATATACATGATTTGCAGCTTATGCTCACAAAAACATGATCTAAATAAATGAACAGCTGGCCAGACACGAAATGTATGCAGAGTGTCCACACTCACCCAAATGTCACCTTCCACCTTACGCACAACTGTAGACTTTTGACTCCCGTGTTTGATGTCTGTGTAGACTGGTACGTTATGCATGCGAGAGCGCCGGATCATGTATGGCAAGTCAGGAGGAACCTCTTCAGAGGGAACAGTGGCGGTTGAAGGGGGGAAATGCATTAAGTCAGTTTGAAGTTTGCATGTAAAATTGTGAAACATTGAGCAGAAATTTCCATTCGACTGTCTTGAGCTAAAGCTTGTAATAACTTAAAATTATTACATGCTTCTTAAAACATGTTTATGTTTTCTTGTAATATGAGAAGACGTTTAATTGGAGTTGTTAAAGGGGGCATTTGTAAGTAACATGCACTTGTGGGATGAGCAGCAGAGGTGAGTATGTGGGTTGCACCCATGAAAAATTTGCCAAATCTTCTCTGTCATGCGTATGAATTGCATATGAAGATACATGAGTTACCAGCTAGTCCACTTTGGGATAACCATCTTTAGTTACACCCCTTTACCAATAATAAGAATCCAATGAAATAGTTCCATATTGGAAAAGGTAAATGTATGAGGGCTTAATTTGCTAATAGATAGATAGATAGATATATAGATACTTTATTGATCCCCAAGGGGAAATTCAAGCCCTAATAATATGCCCTTCCAGACTAATTTATATCAGATAACAATATTTCTATGACGTGTAAACAAGAGACACTGCACAAATATGAAATTGTGTTAATCTTACCTGATGGTGGAGTCCAGCCAGAAGGAGTAGGACCATCATGTTTAGGAGGTTTAGGAACACGAGAGGAAGGAATTAACCTCTCAACAAATGCATACTCTTCTGTAGACTCAATTAGACCAGTCGACTTCTGATCATCAGACCTAGGGTCAGTCTGTTTTCAAGAAAGAAATATAGTACAATTTGAAGACACATCACAAAGGGGAATTTGTTACATAGGCAAATATGCCATGCCACCCAGAGAACACTGAAAAGGCCAGAACGTACAGGTTAAATTCGAAATTCTCAGCTACTTATCTCTGGATGTTTCCTCATCTTTCCCTGACTGAAGCGAACAAAACAGCAGAAGCTGTTGATAAAAAGAACACTCTCCCATTCAAGATTTCATCACTTCTTCATAACTTCCAGGTAAATGTGAGTGTGTATATAAATGTGACGAATATAACCTGTTAGTTAAATAGGCAAAGGGTATAATAACCATATACTTTTGAAAGTGTTGCGTATAACACCAGTGCCATATTCTGTAATATTTCCGATGTTTAGTGCTCATAGTATTATAACTAGCGCTATACTAACAATAGCCTACTCCAGAAATCAAATGACAAGAACGTTAGCCTACGCTAACAGTTAACGTATGGGTAACGTTATCTTTTTAATGGGTTAGCCTAGGTGACAAACACCATTGTCACAAGAATCATACGCTGTTTTAATGTAACATTTTTTCATTCTACTGACCTGTACCGCTGTTACGATGTTTGCCAAGTGCCTGGTTTGGCTGAAAACTCTGACAATTCTGCATATTGTCAGATTCATGTTTCTTATGGAGGCCGCCATGTTTGTGAGCGTCGCCCTTGAACGTCACGTGGTTCAGAGCTGTTCCAAACGTCTTTTTTTTTTTTACCGTAGGCCTAGGTGAATTTGTGACGCTTTACACTGCATTAAGTTAATGTTTTGCAATTAAATCCATGATCACATAATACGCTTCTGTGTATTACACTAATAGGCTAGTACGTAAGTAAGTGTAGTATCACATGCATTTAGTAAGTTCTAATATATATCTTTTTTACTTAGGCCTACAGTTTTTCTCGATTGTTTTGCTTGCAACTCTGACGTTCTCAAAACAGTTAACACCCGTGTCTGAACAAAAGCACTTGGCCAAAATGACATGATTGCAAAAGGCTGTTAGTCTCTCAAAACACTTAAAGCATGCAGCAAATAACACATCCTGTCATCAAATTACTGTGTGATTTCAATCAATTAACACACTGGACAACAAAATGCAATATATAGTTCTCAAAATGAGCATTTTGCTATGTCTGTTCCATTTCTTTCTAATTTTTCTGGTATCAGAAAAAAACTGAAAATACTAAATGTAGGCCTACTGAATAAAAAATAATTGTATTCATATTCCTCCAAAGATGTAACTGTCATTGACTTACAGAAAGCACCTAGACAAGACAAATTTCATTGAACTACAACTTGTCATTTTTCATCAAAATTACCTACAGTAAACACCTTTTGTGCTGTTTTCTTCACAAATAGGCTATACAATAATTTCTCTCAATGTGCCTTAGAATCCATAAGCCTACTTGCAAATAGCAAGACAGAACAGTCATGGCATCTCTTATGAATAATGAATGATTGCTGATTAAAGAATTGTGCAAAGGAGTTTCACACAGATGTATCAGATTCAGACTTGTGCTTGGAATCTCTACCACCTGTGAAAATATGTTTCCTTTTGTTTAGCACGGGGAAGCCAATAGAATTTGGGGACTTTTGAATGACAACTGTGTTAACTGTTTTGCAAAAGAGTGTGAGAACTGTGTGAACACATTCGCAAGAGATGACTTCTGCTGTGCAAAGAAAGTGCTGAAGACCATGAAGACCAAGTGGATCCCAGTTTCCTTAAGCAGGTCAAAGCAATCGAGAAAAACTGTAAACACACTTTCATGGGCTAGCATATTTTCAGCCTGTAGGCTAGATCATTTCATATCCTTGGTCATTATGGGCTCCTTATGAAATGACTGTTACTTTGTCCAACTAACGTCAAAATGGGTGTACTGTGCAAGCAACTATTGAACTCATCAATCACTCATCGGTGTCGCACAAATATACATGTTCTGATACATGACCTGACGTTTTAAAAGTGGTGTAAAAAAGGTATACGTAGGGTGAGGCTATCTAAACATGAACACGATGTCTCCAAAGGTTTCTTCTTCTGAGGTTTAGTGAGTCTTTCTCCAATAACGTATCCAGCTCAGTCAAACACAATTAACCAAGTGATGGATGCTGGGCTGAGATATGAATGTGCAGCAGCTCAGAATACAGCTTAAAATAAATGTCACAGAAGTGGGATTAGTGCGTATGCTACACTGGAGTTGACTAGGCCTATTACAACTGGGTATCTTGCAAGGTGTAAAAGTCAGGCCAGGTCTGAGAGCATTATGCCATGCTGAAATCATAACCTTATGAGTTATATCAATAACCAAATACCAATAAGTTTCATCCTCATCTAGGTAAAACATATTATCAGAACCTCTGCTCTGTAAGACCACGTTCATTCATGACATCTGTAGTAAATAGACTAGTTAAGTCCATCTGAATGTTCTTGTTCATTTATCTACAGATTGAGTTAAGGACACTTTTGCCTCAGTTGACACTTAATTAAACCGACAAACAACTGCTTGTTTTATAGATATTTTACTAATCCTCTGATGAAAACAAGCTGCATGTAATATTTATATTTACAATCATGGTTTGTTTCAATCTATACAATCCTCAAACACAAATTATTACAATGACAGGAAACAGTCCAATGCACATGTTAAGTGACCGTCTTCTTCTGAGCTTTTCCAACTGGATCCAATAACACAACCACTCCCCAGGATGTCAAAACTGTAATAGAGATGTCACAAAAAATTAATGCATGACCATACTTAAAGCAACTGCCCCTCATGACGCACTTTAAACTTTAAGTAAATGTGCTAACAATAGAGAACTGATTGATTTGTTATATTTATTATTATCTTATTTATTATTGGGTTGTCCTCTGTTAGCAAGAGACATCACAATCCTGATGCTCGTGCCAATTGGTTAGATACGTCACCTGCAGAAAAAGCTATTTGTGCAACGGTTCCAATGGATGTGGGTCCTCCATATCGCATCGTTTTTCGAGCAGCCATAAACACATATCCCGCAGAAAGTAGAAGTCCACCAGCAGAGAGAGCTCGGCAACTCCAACAACCACCAAAAAGATTACCAGTGGGTTGTGCAGGCGGACCTGCGGCAGGCGGTGCTGGCACTTGTTCGGGTGGCGAACTTGACATTGTCAAGAGTGGCCAGAGACAGTTTTGTCAAGACTAAGATATTGTCAGAAGACTTTAGTGCAACTATTTGTAGCCACGCTAATGTGAGATTCCGTTAAAAGTTGACATTCACATGAAGGCAACCTGACATTAACCTGATGGCTAGGCGTGGGTAACGTTACTGATCAAATTATTTAGATCTGACGCCCATGTCCATATAAACGTGTTAAGTCAAAAGGGTCCCCCAAAATGCTAACACATTACTGTAACGTATAGTTAATATACAGTTAAATGTTAACGCTTGTGGTGACTGTATTAAAAAAAAGTAGCAGATGACCCAGCACCACAGCTAAGCTAGCACGTTTGTTTGTGTCGACTTCCTATGACGATTCTTCTTCTTCTTGTTTTTATGGCGGTTGGCAAACAACGTCTGGTTGCATTACCGCCACCTTCTGAAATGGAGTGTGGGTCTGAATAAAATATTTCCCTACACTTAAATCATCTTTATTAAACCTGTTCTAAAAAAGGAAAAGAAAAACCCAAAACAAAAATCACCAGAATTCCTTAGCAAAATATCCCTTACTTTCAAAGGTATCTCTTCATCTTCTAGCTGCTGGATTAACTGTTGCCTCTCATTATTATATCTAGTACATTCTTCAATAGCATGCTCTATGGTATCCTGTGTGTTACATACACTACACCTCCCATCAGCATGTTTTTTCATTAAAAATAATGTACTGTTTAACCCTGTGTGCCCAAATCTCATTCTTGAAATTATGTTCTCCTCCTGTGTATTTCTGCAAGTACTTCTACTCCCCCCCACTCTTTTTGGGATATTATAAAATCTCCTACCAGTCTGACCATTATCCCACAATACTTGCCACTTCTCCTTTCTCTTTCCTTTAATGATTGATTTCACCTCAGCTTTACTATACTTAATGTTTAAACTTATATACTCCATTTCTGTTGCCTTTTTTGCATACTTATCAGCCAACTCATTCCCTGTTACTCCTTTATGGGCAGGAACCCATACAAGTCCAACATTGACTCCAGCTTTAATTAATGTACTAGCCATTTGGACAATTTCTATAACAATGTCTTGTCTAGATTGTGAATTTATGTTCTGAATACTCATCAGAGCTGACGCTGAGTCTGAAGCAATTACTAAACTTCTTGGCCTGTTACTCTCAGCCCAAGAGAGTGCCAGTAAAATAGCAATTAGTTCTGCCGTATAGACTGCTAAATTATCATTAATTCTTTTTTGTGTTGCTACTTTTAATTTTGGAATAACAAAAGCCACCCCCACTGTCACATCCCTTTTGGACCCATCTGTGTACAATATAATCCTATCCCCATATCTTTCACTTAAATACCCCTGCACCACATTACTATATCCCCATTCTTAGCTCCTTCCAAAAGACTGAGATCAACTGAAAGATCTTCAAGAGTCCATAGAGGCACTCTTGGAAACACTACTGTAGGACTTAGATCCAACAAGGCTATTTCCATCTCATTTATTTTCTGTTTAATAGTCCACCCAAAACTACTTTTTGTACCATTCTGTCTCTCTTGGCACTCTACCAATATAGATTGACTAAAATGGTCTTCCCTATGACCTTTAAGGTTTGCCCAAAATACCAGGCTAAGCTGGTCCCTTCTGAGATCTAAAGGCATCTCCCCCATCTTGGATGGCTCCACAACATAGTCTTAAACCTCGACTCTGCACTCTGTCTAGTTTATTTAAAGCTGTCTTAGCAGCGGACCCATATACAATATAGCACTCCTAGTTGCACCCCATTCCACCCCATGCAAACACCTCATTACATTCAATACCTTTTTACACTTTTCTACCATCTTCTGAATATGAACTGCCCATGTTAATCTTTTGTCAAACCATATACCTAGAAATTTAAAGCTCTCTACTCTTTCCAATTCCTTACCTGATATTTGAATCTGTAACTCCTGGCTTATTTTCTTCCTTGTGAAGAAAATTACCTTAGTTTTTTCCACAGATATCCTGAATCCCCATTCAATTGTCCATGTGTGTACTGTAGCCACTGCTTGTTGTATTTTATTTACAATGTGATTGACATTTCTTCCCCTTTTCCACATTGCTCCATCATCTGCAAATAAAGCCACACCAATAGACCTTTCTACATTTTTAAATATCTCATTTATCATTACTGAAAATAGTAATGGACTAATAATACTCCCTTGAGGAGTACCATTGTCTACCTCATATTCCTCACTCAAAACCCCATTTACTTTAACTCTAATTTTCCTCCCAGATAAAAAAAGATTTTAACCATGCAAACCCTCTCCCCTTTACTCCCAACTGATATAATTTGATAAGAAGCCCCTCCTTCCACATCATGTCATATGCTTTCTCTATATCAAAAAATATAGCTAAAACTGTTTCTTTGTTTACCTGAGCTTTCCTTATGTCATCTTCAAGTAACACAGTTGGGTCCATGGTCCCCCTACCTTTCCTAAAACCACTCTGGTAATTCCTTAATGCATCTTTAGTTTCTAAAAAGAATACTAATCTATCATTTACCATTCGTTCCATGGTCTTACCCAACTGAGATGTCATAGGCCTATAACTACTAGGCAATTTAGTGTCTTTACCAGGTTTCCTAATAGGAATAATAATTGATTCCTTCCAAGTACAAGGGATTACCCCTTCTACATATTTTATTAAAAAGAGCCAATATTACTTCCTTACCTTTATCAGTTAGATTTTCTATCATTGCATAGCAAACCTTGTCATTCCCTGGTGTAGATTTACCCACCTTCTTCAAAGCACAATTCCGTTCCTTCATTGTAAATAGAACCTCCATCACACCACCTTCCTCAATATCATTACCCAACTCAGCACTATATCTTAGTTTAGTAGCTTCCCTTCCTTCCATTCTACCTGATTTAAATTTGCTTCACTATGTACCTTTACTAATGTCTTTGCTATAACTTCGGCCTTGTCTCTACTATTAGTAATAATCCTGTTATCATCCATCATTATTGGATACTCATATTCTCTCCCATTACCCCTCATTTTCTTTATCATACCCCACACTTGTTGTATTGGTGTAGTTCTGCCAATAGAATCACAAATTTTTCCCAGTATATTTTTTTTGCCTTCCTTATTGTCTGTCTCACTATTGCTTGCAATCTTTTGTACTCAATCATATTCTGAAAGTTGTGTGACCTTTTCAAAATTCTAAAGGCTCTATTTCTATGCTTTATACTCTCACTGCAATCCTTAGACCACCAAGGTACAATTCTGGTGACATTTTTATTCTTAGTTTTAGGTACAGCTACTTCTGCTGCATCTAATATGCTGATTTCCCTACATAAATTCTCAACACTTTGATCCTTATTTACACCCACCAATCTGTATTCACTGAACTCTCTAAATTTGTCCCAATCTGCTCTTTCTAACATCCACCTACCTTCCCTCATTACACTCTCCCTTATCACCTCCACTCCTACCTTAATTGCAATTGGAAAATGGTCACTGCCTATAGTACTCTCCCTCAATACTTCCCAGCTGCATTTATCAGCTGTCTTTGTAGCCAGCGTCAGATCTATTGCAGATTTATATCCCCTAGCTATATCTATTCTCGTACCTGAGCCATCATTCAAGCATACTAGCCCCTTCTCACCCAAATATTCCTCAATCATATTTCCATTAGAATCATCCCTATCCCCCCAAAGAGTACTGTGTGCATTAAAATCACCACACCAAATACCTTTCCCATTTAAGTTATCCCACATTTCATCCAGATTCTCAACTTCTAGTTGTCTGCATGGATTGTAAAAATGAATGATACCCATACTACCACTATCTGTCCATATTTCTATTACAATATATTCTAAATCCACACCCTTCTTAACCTCTCTAAACTGCATCCCTCTTTTAACAAAAGTTGCACACCCTCCACCACTTCCCTCCACTCTATCCCTTCTAATACTTATGTACCCCTTTATAACAAAATCTAATGACTGTTTAAGCCATGTCTCCTGAATGCAAATTACATCTGGCTTAACCTCTAAATTATAAATAAAACCTTTCAACTCCTGCCCATTTGCCATAAGACTTCTTGCATTCCACTGTAAAATCAATAAGTTCTTAGAGGTGTTAATGATGGATCATTTGTTTCACCCTGCATAAGATCAGCTTGTATTTTTTCCCATGATAAATTATCCATATTCAAGAATTTTGCAGCAGCTTTAACAATAATTTTTATTTTCTCAGTTCTCGTTTTAGCTTGATCAGAACAATTAACCACATACGCAATGAACAATATTAATTTCTCTGAGCTTATCACATCCTCCTTTGGCCTTCTGCATTCAGCACCACTACCTTGGGTTGCCGGTACCTCATGTGTCTCTTTCCTTTCCATATTGACAACCTTTACAGCCTCAGCATATGTAATGTTTTGTGTTGTCCGTATCTGCTGCACCACCACTGCCCTTTTGCTTACAGGACACCCCCCATACGCAGCCGTATGATCCCCACCACAGTTACAACATTTCCTCTCAACCCCCTCTCCACATTTCCCATATTCGTGCTCTCCTCCACACATCCCACATCTTAATTTCCCTTTGCAAACATTTGCTATATGACCATACCTTTGACATCTATAGCATCGAATTGGTGGAGGAATGTAGCCTACTCCCGCACCCTGAAACTCAAATAGCCCACCATCACTTTATCTGGCAACACTTGCTCCTTGAACTCCAAAAGTACTGTAGTGCTATCTACTTTCTCTCCATTACGCTTTGCTTTTAATCTTTTTATATCCACTGCAGTTCCTCCCTTAATATTATTTTTAAGATCGTCCAATTTTTCCCCAATCGGTATACCTGATATCACTCCCTTTGTTCTTATACCTACAAAGCTTCGTACGTCGCTCACTTCTTTCTTACACACCGACTGTAATCTCATAGCCTTCTCTTTTTGCTCACTGTTCCTGCATTTAATTAGTAATCTACCATCCCGTAACACCTTTGCCATTTCTGTCTCCTACTGCCTTTTTCAATCCACTCGTCAATGCAAACAAACCAATTTCGCTTATATCATGCCCCTCTTTAAATTTAACGACTACTTTCAAATCATCTTCCTGATTTAACTTCCTTCTCACATCTCTACCTACTTCATCAGTTACCTCTTCAATACTCCTCTTCGATGACCCGTTCCCCATTCCCTCGATTGAATGACGATTGAACTGAATTTCAAAAATAAAAGTCACCACACCCTGGCTATTTTTTGTTAAGTTTCTTCCCTAGTCTCTGTTTTATGAAGTCCTTGACATTTCAGTTGTTCAAGTTAATACATTGTCCACATTTCTCACTAGCCTACTCCACTCTTTAGGGCATTATTAAATAAAATATGAAACTATATCACTTAACGATAGGCTTCTCGCACCATGGAAGGATCTACCAGGAAGAATCCAAACAGCGTAGCCCCCATGCAGGCAAAAAAGTGATTCATAACTTGATGACTGTTCTGGATCACACTTATCTCTGGATACTCAGGGTCTCACATCTGTCGGAATCTATTTACTTTTCTTATTATTATTATTATTAATAATAATAATAATAATAATAATAATATAACAAAAAAATCCATGCATCTTAAATGCACCTTTATTTACAAACTATTAACAATCTTGTCCCACACAGTCATAGCTGGTGTACACCACCATTTATTATAACATTAATGCACCTACTCGTTTGAAATAGCAAAATGAGGATATTGCATGGCTTACTGCACAGCATGTAATAATGCAATTACCATAAAAACCTGACAGATGCTGTTAAAATTTACGCTTTGTGGAATAGTTTAATGAGGTGACGACGAAGAATTTGCCTGCCTCTTGTCCTTCACAAATGATCCACTTTTTTATGGACCATGAGTTCAAGTCCTTTCCTCTTCAAGTTCAATTCTTTGGAGGCGGGAATCCACGTGCAATGTTATCCGGGTTCTCAGACGCTTCTTTTAACACCTGCATCAACTGAGCGTTCCGTCTCCGAGTCTCATCCATATTCACACGGTTTGCTTCGGGAAGATGCTGGTCAACAGAATGAAAAGAATAAGGAGGACAGCACAATACACAATTATCATATTTACACCATTAATCACCCCGCCCCTGAACAAAATACGCATACCTACCAAATGTAGGTAAATGCACCATGATCAGCAATATCAGTCAATGCCATTGGTTAGGTTACTTAGCTAAACATACCATTCACTTTAAAATTAACAATATCTCACGAATAGTTAAATAATGAATGAGTTGCATGCAATGTCAAAAATGATTGCATTACCAATGTCAACTAGATGCTCTAACGTAACGTAATGGGACATCTTTCTGAAAATGCGTAGCCTACCTTCAATAGCTCTTTTTTTCTTCCTTCCGATGGCGATATAACAGACCACATTGCGTAACCAATACCGAGAGCACCAACAAGTGCTGTAGAAGTTAAAATTGTTCGCATACTACTCATGGCTCCGGCCTTTGGCTTATCTCCTTCAAAATAATAAATTGAATTGAGTGTTGTGACGCCTGCTAACTTGCTTCTTGTTTTACTAGCTAGGTCATCAGTATGTCATCCGCAATGCATTATGGGACCTGCCGTTACACAAGGACAACTCTTGTCAAAAAACTTTTCCTGCTTTTTAAAGATAGGCTATCGGAGGCAAAAACAATATGTCGTATATTACCATCTCACAATGCATCATAAATAAATATGAAACTTTAATGGAGATGTTGAATAGCCTACTGAGCGAAAGGTTCTGAATTCAATCAACTCAACTCACCAAAAAATACCGAACAGTTACTAGACATCTCACCAGGTGGCACTAAAGCTCCTTTTACATAGGGCTATCTCTCTCTCTCTCTCTCTCTCTGAGTGTGTGTGTGTGTGTGTGTAGCCTACATATGTGTTAGTGTGTCTCCTGCTCTCCCCTGTGAGTGTGTGTGTGTGCTTGTCTGTGTCTGTGTATCTGTGAGTGAGTCAGCTTGTGTGGGTGTTTCGAGTGCAGATAAGAGCTGGTAATGGGCATTCATCAGTGTCAGGGGTGCAAAAAGGCAGAACATTGCCAGGGTGTTCAGCGTTCACATTAGTACCAGCTACAGTGACTTTGGGAAATGCACTCTGTCTGATATTATGCTTCAGCTTGAGCACTTGGGAAGTGAAATTCTATGGCAGCCTAAAACGATTTGCTTAACCACTTCAACAGTATAGACCCTTTCAACAATAAAAACAAAAACAATGCTTGAACGTTCTATTTGGTTCCCAATCTACTTCCTCTGCATTAAGATAATATATGGAATGTTAAAACGGAAGCCTTGTGATATGATGATGCTGATGATGGAACTCTCTTGAAAGGGTCTATAGCCTATTTCTGATTATACGTCTATCCCCTTCTGATTAGACCATTGATGACATGTGATGTCTCATTTGCATAACAGAGACAAGTGTTCCATATTAGCTAGCCTATATGCTTCTTATGTAGCAAATATTTGGATCTTTTAAACTGCAGATGTCATCGCTGTGTAGCCCACCTTTCAGTTGTGTTGTTATCGATGTTCATCTGTATATATGTTATTTTATGTCTACAATAAGATGGGAAAGACCCATCAAAAATTCAAATCCACATGCCACATAAAGAGACATCACATTATTTCTGACTAGACAAGTGCAGCAATTTGCTCTGAATGCATTATGGAACCATCTTTAATCATTTCCTGCTTCTCTACCCCCCCTTCCTCAGATCACTCAGTCAATAATGACACCTCTCTCCCCTCCCCTCCCCATTCCTTTCACTCGGCAATTGCTACAGTAACGCTTGCAGATGCTCGCGCCTGTTGCCATGGCACCCACTTCCCCCCTCCTGAAGGTGCACTGTGTGCATCCTTGTGTGCATCTGTGTGTGTTTAGCTGCTTTGCGTTCTACTCAATGTACATTTCGACTGTGTTTTTTTGTTTTTTCTCTTTTGTGAAAATCTGACAAGAAGTCATCTTTACATGTTTGTGGTGCATGGCTGTGTATGTCTCTGTTTGTGTGTGTGTCTGTGTCAGGATGTGTTAATGTCCTTCATAATATTCTCTGTAACACTCAGTTCCCATTCCCTACACCTGCTTCAGTGTTAAATTTCACAGCACTGGGATGAGCCAAAATGGGGGACAGATGCAGCCGCAAAGGGTTTTTACACTATCTTTATATTGTTTTAACAAGTTTTTAGTCATCAAATTGTCACTGGAAGTAATGATATTACATATTCACAATAAAGTTGAGATCTTACTGATCAATCACTGTTAAAAAAAGTTGTTTTGATGTCTTATTACATGATTTGTTGACGTTATACTTTGTCATGTCAGACATAACAGTGATCTAAAAATAAAATGTTAAGGCTGAGAATATAAGAGGCTAAACTAGTATGTTGTTGTGATGTATTCTGTGCATGACGAACAGGTTACGGATAGTCGTATGGCATTATTCCAGACCATCATCATCCACTACAATGCAAATCTTTCCCTCTGGCACAGTTCCAACTGCGTATGAAATGTATACTCTCATTCCATGACAAAGCGTATAGTATTTCGTCAGCCATTGAATTGATTAGCTGATACCCTAGTTAATGTGTTTGGATGTTTTTGTCGTGTTCTAATATGTGACGTTGTTTTATTTGTATGGTCCATCTTGCATGTAATGTTCACTGACGTTAATGCCCACATCTGTTGTAAATCAATTGCCCCCTGGGAATATGATAAAGCTGACATGGGCACATTTTTGGTGAAATTTAATTTCAGCTGCTAATGCCCCCAAGCACACACACACACACACACACACACACACACACACACACACACACACACACACACACACACACACACACACACACACCAAGCCAGATGTGTCAGAACATTCAGAGATGGTGTATAGTGCAATTATCACATTCATGGCTAATTGAAGATTTTGCTGTTTGGTATTTCAAGATGCCTCATGGCTTCTTTTGTATTCTGAGGTCTTTTCTCCGATCATAAAGTTCCCTCTCTGAGAGATCTTTTACTGATCTCTCTGAACACATTTTGCTGTATTTAAAGTTCCCTCATTTTTCATCCTCTCTCTTATCACAGCCAGCCTGGTCTCTCTCTCTGTCAACTCTCACCTGCATCCATCCTTTCTCTCTATCAGTCTTGGTCTTATCTGGTCCCTGGTCAGGTATAATTATCTGATGTACCCTGTAATCTATAATTCATTCCTCCCTCCATTGCCTTCCTCACTTGTGAACTGTATCCATTTACCTCTTTTCCCTATTGGTGTTCTGAGTTTAGTTTGCGCAGCCATCCATACATTTACTGTAAGAACAAGGCACACAATAACACACATATTAAGACACATGTATGCCTTGCATTTATAATTCAACTGGCAACACAGGCTATACATTTTTCACAGTATCCCAGGCAATATTTTTAAAATTGGGGTTAACGTTAATGAGTTCAAGACCTTGTATTTAAAGAGTGTGCGTGACTGTGTGTGTGTGTGTGTGTGTGTGTGTATGTGTGCGCGCGCTTGTGTGTATGTGGGTGTGTGTGTGTCTGTCTGTTTGTCTCTGTGTATCTGTCTGTGTGCGAGCATGCATCTGTACACTGTGTCTTCAGCTTTTCACAGCCTTTACTGCATGTTAGAGCGAGAGACACCCCCACCTCTGTCATAAGTACAGTGGTGACCTTTTATCCTTCAAAAACATGAAAGAGGGTTTGTTCTGTGTTGCTCTCCACTTTTCGTGCAGCTCGTGCTTATCTGGGTCATAAGAGCCGTCTGTATGTTTTATGAATCACTCCCACACCTCATGTGATACCAAGCGTGTGGAAGCAGCACCTTCCCTCACAGGTTGTGTCATTTGATGGTAATGAACAACAACAGAATGATATACTATGGTTATATACTATTATACATGTTAGGCCTAAGTTGTTAGTCAACAGCAAACCGGAAAGTATGCAGAAGTCTGATTAGTTGTAATAACAAGAATATTTCTAGTGTTTACAGTGAGGAAAGAATGGGTGATCAGTTATTTAATGCAGACATCCAGGGCCAGGGCTGTTGTAGAACTTGCCTAGAAATATTTTGCATCTCAGGCAATAATTTGGTTGGCAAAGCATGCCATAAATTGATGGACTATTATATTGGTAGACTATTTTTTCATGTCTTGTCTTGTATCTCTCTCTCTCTCTCTCTCTCTGTTTGTCTGTCTGTCTGTCTGGTCTGTGTCTTTGGTGTCTCCATATCCTTGTAAGTACCAGCATATGTCAATAGCTCACTCATGTTGCAAAGTTATCAATTGTAACCAGTTTCCATGGCAACATCTCTCTGGAGGTACAGAGCAGTGAGAGGGACAACAGAATTTGGTGAGAGTCTGAGAGACAGAGAGGGAGGATGGCTCATAGATCTGTTCATAGTGTATGCAATCATATTTCTTTGGATTAGTTGGGATACAAATCCAAAACATGATACAAGACATGGAGCATAGAAAAATGAAACTGTTTTTTTTTTTGCAGCATCGTGTTATTTATTTATTTATTTTATTTATGTGGTGTTCCAATTTAGTGCTCCATTTTCATAGCAAATTGCTTTCGCAAGCTTTGGCAAATGCCTTTGTGCCACCATCATTCAACTGAAGCTTCTTTTGGACTCATGTTTGCTTGGTACTGTTTCAGAAGGCATTGGAATGAAAAGGGAAGGAAATGGCATGGCAGAGATCGACAGAGAGAGAGAGAGAGAGAGAGAGAGAGAGAGAGAGAAACACTGTGAAGGGGACAGAGTAGCTAGTCAATAAGACTCTAACACAGTTTGGTTGCCATGGAGACAGCAGAGAATGAGATGCAGTCTGTGTGAGGTTGTGTGTGTGTGTTGTGTGTGTGTGTGTGTGTGTGTGTGTGTGTGTGTGTGTGTGTGTGTGTGTGTTTGCCACCAATCATGCCCCCTTCTATTTCTTTAACTTTGATTCACACACAAAGTCTATATTGCTATTGTCTGGGCTGCCAACAGATTCTGTGGATGTCTTCCTGTTCTCATCGTTGAGGCAGAGTATCTAGTTTTAAATTCCCTTCTCTGTTTGCCTCTTTGGAGAATTCCCTTCTCTTTCCTTTCATGTTGACAAGGACATCCACATTTCCACTTAGTCTAAATAAACACGTTTATCCACATGTATGTCTAATTGAACTAAATGCTTTGGCAACAAACAGACAGTACTCAGTATTGTTGCCACATCATTGTTTTATTGTCGAAATGTGGAATTGCTTTTCTGTATATAGTATACTGTATTCTATTGAATACAAACTAGCGCGTCGACAAAGATACTGTAGCATACAGTGATGAATGTATGTATAAAAGACAGATACAAGTTGGCTTTCTTTAAATATAGATACTGCATTTTCTTCATATAAATATGACATTCAGGAATGATGCCCAAAAAATGGCGCCTCGGCTCCATTGTCCTCCCCCCTCTACCCTTATCTTGTGCTTGTCCATGAGTCGTCACAAAGGCTCATTGAAATAGTTCAAGGGTGTCAGTCTCTCAAATTAGGAGGCATGCTTCATTCTCATCAGAGGCAACACAGCACAAATAATAAATAGGGAAATTAATAAATATATGATTTTTAAAAATAGACTAAACAAGCTCATTCGTCGGGCATGTTGGAATCACTGTATAAGAACAAATCGGAGCAGCTGAAATAATGAAATTAATTTCTACATTTTTAAATACTTTTTTTTTTTTTTTAAACCACAGAGTGCCAGCAGTGGTGATCTACCTAGAGGAGCAGACAAATGGACATATGGACTGACTGTAATGGTGGCAAGGGAGCTAGTACAAGGCCTAAGGCAAAGCCTATAGGTTGGTATAATGTGACGGCCGACATTCTGGCTGCAAGAGTCACCCAGGGGTATATATAGGCAGCTCTGTCCATTTGACGCCATAGGGGGCTCACTCACTGCTTAGGCTACTCTGTCATGCTTCTGGAAGCTTCTGTTTTTATCAGGCGCACACTGTGGCCATGGCCCTGTGTTGTCTCCCCAGACTCAGCTCTTGTATCAGTGCCTTTTAAGACCTTTTCTGTAGCACTCAGAACACCGTCTTCAGCATCCCCCCCTCACCAGTGGCCTTGCTCGCTCAGGATGAATTTAATTCCTTCTCCGGCGAACGTGTACCTCTTTATCTGTCACACACTACTGAACTCTTGAGCTCGGACGGGGGTAGGTCAAATTGGCATGCTCTCCTCGAGGGGGTAGCGAGAGCTTGCCCTCAATCTCAAATTCAACCTCACTCTCACAGGTATCGCCCGGCTTCCACACAGTGTTAAAGTGACCGCCTGCCGAATTCCATAGACTCCGCGAGAAAGCTCTACACTGGTGTAGACACACTCAGTCAAATCCTCTTAGTCTGTGATATCAGAAACACACCACACTGCTTATCATCCAACAGTTTTCCCGGCCTTGCTTTACCCTCATTGCTTAATAGCCATGGAATTAAATGTAAACATATCTCTCCTGTATTCTGAAGTAGTAAGATATTGTTTATGCAGTTTTCTTTGTCTAAAAGAGCACAAGTAGTACCACTTCTGATCAAAACTCTACAGTTAAACAATGTCATCAGTATTTAAATACAGCTACCTACCAATATCATCAGGGTTCAAAGAATCTACCACAACTATTGAAATAGTATATGAGTATTACAGTATCTCAACTAAATAAGGATTGTGCATCTCACAAATGTTTTCTTCTTTTAACATAGCATGGAGTTGAACAGAAGTATACTGAAACGTAACATCGATATTAAGTTTTATGTAACAGGATATTTTTGCAGTTCACACTTGTGCCTCGACTCAGTCTGTGAAAGTGGTTCTGAGCAGCACAGGTCCAGCAGCCCTTAAAAAGTGAAACTGTGTTACAAAACGCGCTGCCTCCTCCTCCTCCATCTCCTTTCATCCCTCCATCTCTCTTTTCTCTTCCTCTTTCTCTTTCTCTTCAACTCTATCTCCATCTCTCACTCTCTCAAGTCATTCAATGGCAGTGTCTGAGCTAGCTTAGCAAAGACTTCTTCATTTCTTTGCTCTCACAATGATTGTTTTTTTCCCCCATTGATTTATGTTGCTTCACTTTCTTTCAGTCCATGTCCACAGGAGAGATCTGAGGAGGAGTTGAACAAGAGTTTTCTGATGGTGCGATGGATAGTTGAAGAAGAGGTGTGCACAGCATTGCTCCAAAACCTGTGGTATTAATTGTCCTCCGGTGTTGAGTTGTTGTTGCGGTCATCCTTGGTGCTGTTGGTCTTGTTGGTGTTGTTGTTTTTATTCTTACTGTGGTTGTTGTTGTTGTTGTCGTTGTCGTTTTTGTTTTTGTGGTTCTAGTTTTAACTCAGCTTTCGGTTTTAGAAGCTCACCAAAGCGTCGACCATACTAAAAAAAGAGTGAAAGGATAAAAACACTACTGTGAGTGTATTGCAGAATTCACTGGAAAATGACCATATATGGTTTAAAGCCTCACTCGAGATGAACTCACCTGTAAAGATAGTAGAAGAAAGAGAGAAGGTAGAAGCCCAGCTTACACCAGGACTCTTTTTGGCAGTAGTTTAGGATGTCTGCGTTCATAACACTCACAGGGTCGTACATCACCTCTGAACCATCAGCCGGCCGGTGGAAAAACCTGTAAGTGGTTTATATCAGGGGAAAGAAAAAAACAAGAAAAAAGAAAAAAAAAAACAGGAGAGAGAGAGAACAGGAAGAGAGATGTGAGAATATGACAGGGTGACAGATAGCACATATGTAACCATCATGCATAAACCCAAAATGGCATGCACCCAGCAAAGGATGGCATCCTCAATTATTGATTGCTGTAACATTTGCCACAGTATGTCGCTGAGAGCATCCATTCTTACAAAGCCATGTACTGTATGTGTGATCTGCCCCAATACTACATAAAACCTCTTCACATGTGAATGCAATTGGTGAATGCAGTTGGCTGGCTACCTACCTCCAGAGATGGTAGAAGAGCAGGGGGATGTTCAGACCCAGGGTGACCCACTCGCCAGCGCACATGAACATCAAGCAGAACAGACCGTGAATGGAATATTCTGGAACCACCAACTGAGAGAGTTAGATTGGCACAGGGAGAGATAATGACTATGTGTGCATGCCATGGACCGAGAGGGAGGACATAAATCAATCAGTCACAGTCCTCAAAATAGACACATTGAAATGTTCCCAGACTCTTCCCTCTCCTCTCCTCTCCTCTCCTTTCCTCTCCTCTCCTCTCCCCACCCTTCTCTTACCCTCCTCAGCAGGTTGCAGATTCTCTCTATATTCAGGATTCGCTCCCTCTAGATCACAGAAAGACAAAATGATTCATGTATTTCAGATTCATCAAATCGTTCATCAAATACATCAAACGGATTCACTTTGTAGGGAACATTGAGATGCATTTGAAACTAGGCTGTGTGTGTGTGTGTGTGTGTGTGTGTGTGTGTGTGTGTGTGTGTGTGTGTGTGTGTGTGTGTGTGTGTGTGTGTGTGGTCTGTCTATATAGTATGTCTGTGCACGCTTAGCTTGAGCCTATGTGTTGGCATGCATTCATCTGAATCCCATTGCCCATATCTCAAGTGAAGCAGCTGAAGCGTGTGTCTGTGTGGTGTGTCTGTGAATGGCCTTACTGCTCTGGTTGGGTTGCTCTGGTCGATGGGGTTCTTGAAATCTGTACGGAGCTCGTCGAAGGCAATGATCTATGAGAGAAAGAGAGAGAGAGTGGCGCGTGTCAGGAGTTAGCTTTCGATGATATGGGCTGAAGTTATCTGTTTCGAAACCTGACAGCCAAGGAAATACAACTTCCCACCCCCACTTTAGCATCAGTCTTTCCCCAGAGTCCCTCCATTTGTGCACATGCCATTACGCTGCCTTGGCTAAGACACTTGATTGACAGGCACTTCATTGTCCTTATTGGTCAGGCCCTGGGTCACCTTGTTTTTCTTTTCTTTACTTATTATCCTGTATACACAGCCTGGGGCAAACACAGAGATGAGTGGCTGTTTTTTTTTATCCTCAGAACATATAGCCTATGATGTAAATACACAAGCATGACTTGGTAGAGTTCCTCCAGATTTTGATGAAAGTGTTCTGAAGCGGAAGTGTAGCATCGCTAACTCTACCCTTAATGAGCATTTTTTTTGTAGGGCTCCAAGGCAGTGAAAATGTTGATGATTACACAAATTGCTCAAACCAGCACAAAAAGGGGCCGGACTGTTTTCCTCCCTCTGAAGTATGCACAGGCTGAACAAAGGGTTCCCTACATCCCCTTCATCTCTCTCTCTCTCTCTCTCTCTCTCTCTCTCTCTCATATGCATGACACAAATATAGGCCTACCCTTTTATTTTCACACGGGTCCCCAATCTCAGGCTTGCCTTTTTTTTCTCTCACCTTTTTGCACACATAGCTCTATACTCTATATCACCCTCTTATTTTTATACAGCTATGTAAACAGATGCAGTTTCCATGGTGATCTGTGGAGCCCTTAAGCGAGCACCATGGTTACTATAGAAGTGACTAGTGTGTCTGATTGGCTGAGAGAGCTACAGTAATGGTGGGGGTTTCAGTAGCGAGGGTGGGGAGTAGCGGTAGGAGTCTGGGGATGGGGATTGAATGGGGGGGATGGGGGCCTGCAAGTAAATTATAGTTTGATAAGCATTCTCAATAACACCAGGCGGACCGTTCACTCTTTCCCTCTCTATCTTTCCTCTATCTCCCTGGTTCCTCTCTTTCTCTCTCCTTCCCTTCATTCCTTGCTTTCTCACACTTCTACTCCCATTCCAAGTGACTCATATTTAGATTTTTTCTCCCACCTAAGCCTATTAGTCAAAGCGCCCGTCATTTCATGCCTATATTCCTCAATGGTCAAGAAACTCGCTTCACGCAAATCCTCCAGGGCCAATGAAAACCCTGCTTCAACAAAAGCACAGACACTCAGAGGGTGGGAGGGTCCAAAAGATAGATAGAGAGAGAGAAAAGAAAGATAGAGAAAGAGAGAGAGGGTGAGAGGTCTCATGGCGGATGTCTGGATGCGCCTTCAGATGTAGACATGCAGAATACAGATTATTTTCCAGTCTGCAGTCCCCAGAGACACCTCTGGACATTTCATTCAATGCAGACTGTAGGAGGCAGATGGCTAGTGTGATATCTTGTTTTCTTGTTTTGTTTATTTGTTTTCCTCATCTCTTCCTCTCTCTCTCTCTCTCTCTCTCTCTCTCTCTCTCTCTCATATGCATTTTACAATAAAATATAGGCCTACCCTTTTATTTTCACATCGGTCCCCCAATCTCAGGCTTGCCTTTTTTTCTCTCACCTTTTGCACACATAGCTCCATACTCTATATCACCCTCTTATTTTTATACAGCTATGTAAACAGATGCAGTTTCCATGGTGATCTGTGGAGCCCTTGCCGGAAGCACCATGGTTACTATAGAAGTGACTAGTGTGTCTGATTGGCTGAGAGAGCTACAGTAATGGTGGGGCTTTCAGCAGTAGGGTGGGAGAAGCGGTAGGAGTCTGGGGGTGATGGATTGAAAGGGGGGGATGGGGGCCTGCAAGTAAATTATAGTTTGATAAGCATTCTCAATAACACGCCAGACGGACACGTTCACTCTTTCCCTCTCTATCTTTCCTCTATCTCCCTCGTTCCTCTCTTTCTCTCTCCTTCCCTTCATTCCTTGCTTTCTCACACTTCTACTCCCATTCCAAGTGACTCATATTTAGATTTTTCTCCCACCTCGCCTATTAGTCAAAGCGCCGTCATTTCATGCCTATATTCCTCAATGGTCAAGAAACTCGCTTCACGCAAATCCTCCAGGGCCAATGAAAACCCTGCTTCAACAAAAGCACAGACACTCAGAGGGTGGGAGGGTCCAAATAGATAGATAGAGAGAAAGAGAGAAAGATAGAGAAAGAGAGAGAGGGTGAGAGGTCTCATGGCGGATGTCTGGATGCGCCTTCAGATGTAGACATGCAGAATACAGATTATTTTCCAGTCTGCAGTCCCCAGAGACACCTCTGGACATTTCATTCATGCAGACTGTAGGAGGGCAGATGGCTAGTGTGATATCTTGTTTTCTTGTTTGTTTATTTGTTTTCCTCATCTCTTCCTCTCTCTCTCTCTCTCTCTCTCTCTCTCTCTCTCCTCCCTCTTTCGGTCACATTTCTCTGCTCTAAGTTTCTGATTCCGGTGCTGATATCGATCCATTTTATACTAGTCATAGTTTGATGTGTACTTATGACTTTGAGGCTGTTTATTTTTGATGTCGTGTGTTCTTGCGGTTATTTAAAGTCAGCCGGGGTCTGGCTCCGATCAGACCGAGACACTGACTCATCTCCGGCTGCTGCTCACACACTCTGACACCGTAATGGCCAGGATGACAACAACTCACACTGTTAGACTGATTCATATACAGGTGAAGGGGATGAGAAGGACACACACACACACACACACACACACACACACACACAACCCACACTCTCACACAGCATACTGTATACTGCACATTTGTACACCCATACACACACTGGATATACATTTTTTTATCAACAACACTTTTTCCTGACAGGTCATGTCATAGTCAACTTTTATATAAATCAAATTTTACTGTCCGGTTATTTTTTCTTTTCTGGATCAACAAATAACTACCATCTATAGAATACTCATTTGTGGCACTGCATTTTTCTAAATGTGAATGAGTATGTTGCACACATTGCATATGTGTTGGGTGTGTATTTCAAAATTACATTTGTGTGTGTGTGTTTGTCTGTGTGTGTGAGTGTGTGTGTGTGTGTGTGTGTGTGTGTGTGTGTGTGTGTGTGTGTGTGTCTGAAACTTCAGGTGGGCAGCACTGCACACACTCACCTGCCAGATGACGAAGAAGATGAGCGCGGCGCAGAGCACGAGCGTTAGCATGTAGCAGAAGGCCGCGAAGGTGAACGCCATGGCTGTGCCAGCGGCCAGCCTGTCAGCGTCCAGGGTCGAGAAGGAGAGGGGGGAACGTGCCCCGACTCTCCCTCTCTCCGTTTCTGCCAAAGGGTGGGGGGGGGGGGGGGGTGTCCCCTTGCCCAGAATGCTGGAGGCTTCCGCCTGGGAGGTTTCCTCTCTCCGCTCGGTTGGTCACACTATTCCTTTCTTTTGTTTCTTTCTTTTGTTTACTGCTCCTTTTCCCTTTTTTCTTTTCTCACGACCGTTTTCGGTCGCCCCCTCTCCCGGTTCCCCAGATGACGAGCCAGGCAGGGGGACCTCAGCCTGCTCGCAGGGGACTCCACCTTCTCCCTCCTTCTCTGTTTCAAGTCTACTTGTCCTCCTGAGTATGTATGTGTGCGCGCGCGTGTGTGTGTGTGTGTGTGTGTCTCCTTGTGTGTGTCACGCCTGATGCCCAAGGAGCATGTTACGGACGCCAAGATAGCCCCTCTGTCTCCTGAGCGTGCCCAGGAACACTGACAGATGTGCTGTTGGTCTGTGTGTCTCTTCTCGTCTGATCACCCCCTCTCTCTCCTCTCCCTCCTCTCTTGGCTCTGTGGACCTAACTGGGAGTCTCTTTGAGAGCCTGTCTCCCCTCCCTCTTCAAAACCCCAGCTCTCCGCCAAGTCGATATGTACCTCACACTGTACCCCCCCCATGAAATGCTTTACTGGCACACCATGCACCCTCGCAGGTGGCAGGAGGCATTCATCTTCATTGTACTGTTGGTTTTGGTGACAGATTAAATATGGCTCCCGGCAGTCTGTAAAGTTAAATTGACTGTCATGGCAAATGCTATGGCTTTTTGTAATTTTGGCATCAATAGAATGCTGTGTACAAAATAGCAGAATGCTCTACTGTCAGTGCCAAGCTTCTCTATGTATGCTGTAATTTTATATAAAAAACATCAAAAGAGGTTCAAATCAAGTACAAGTTCTAGCTGAAAACACAGGAAAACACCATGTGTTTCAATTGGATCACAGTAACAATCTGTAACAAGTACAGAGTAGGTGTAAACAGTCCCTCATATAAAAGAACAAAATGTCAAAAAATGCAACAGTGAATAATACATACTAAACTTCTTTATGTTCCTGCGTAGAGCTCACACACAAAAAAATGGATGCTCACGGAAAAAAACTGGTAAACTACTTCTACACTTGTGACAGATGGATGTGTCGCGCCCTACAAATGCTAAGAAATCTAATGAAGATGAAGTGATATTGATGAGAGCAAGAGCGAACGACAGAAAGGTGATTTGAAGCTCAGCGTGTGCGCCTGTGTACCTGCGTTGGTGCTTGGAAGAGCCACACGCGCCTGTCAGTGTTTTCCAGAGCGCCGCTTCGTCTCGTCATTCCCTCCCGTCGACAATCTGGGTCGACACCATGTCAGTTTTGGTTGCAGGAGCCACACTTTGTCGGGCCGGGCTGCGTCCATCAGCGAAATCTCTGTGCACTTGTCAGCGTCTCGCCGCCCGCTTGAATAACATCAGAGGAAGCTGAAGAAGAGGAGACTCCGAGCGGGTGGAGATAAGGCTTGATTCAGTGGAACAGGT
Source organism: Alosa alosa (assembly GCF_017589495.1). Taxonomy (NCBI): domain Eukaryota; kingdom Metazoa; phylum Chordata; class Actinopteri; order Clupeiformes; family Clupeidae; genus Alosa; species Alosa alosa. Next base: position 22,442,555 of record NC_063190.1, on the reverse strand, counting down.
TTGCTTTGCGTAAGATTAAAAAAGGAGAGGGAGAAAAAAAACAACCCTGACGTCTCTCGGAAGTCTTGAAGTTAATTGATTCCCCTTTCCTTCTTTCCTCTCCTGAACCTCCTCCCTGTCTTTCTCTCTCTCTCTCTCTCTCTCTCTCTCTCTTTTAAGCGCCTCTCCTCCGCTCTTGCCTTTTCACAAAGGGATGGAGACGATTTGCTGGCAACCCCTGAAACATGCTCCTCTCCTCTCTCTCTTCCCCCCACCCCTCCACTGGTCCTTCTTCTGGCTCGGTGGCTGAGGAGGCTGCGGGTCTCGGCTAAGCCAGGGTCGTAATCACCGACACATTCAACTGCTCGCTCTCTCTCTCTCTTGCCGGCTCAGTCTTTCTGTCGATTTCTTCCCTCTGCTTGTCGTATTCCCTCCCTCCCAAGAGAGATGTGAGGGGGCAGGGGGAGCTCCGAATCATTTTTTCATCTCAGTTGGCTTCCCTTCATCTCTTTCACTTCCTCCCTCCCTCTCTCCCTCCCTCCCTCTCTCTCTCCCTCTCTCTCTCTCTCCTGTCTGTCTGTTTTTTCTTTCCTTCTTATCACATAATTTCTATCCACGAGCCCCAACTGTTCCCCATCTACCCAGTAACAGTTCAGCCATTCAACTATGGAGTATTAATTCTAGGCAGGCAGCCCTACAGGCATGCATAATCACCCAAGCAGATGCTTTGTTCTTTAGGCTCCATACACTACTACACACACACACACACACACGCACACACACACACGCACGCACGCACGCACGCACGCACGCACGCACGCACGCACGCGCGCCACCCCTCCAAGGCTCTGTAGTAACCTTAGGCCCCCCAGGGACACCTGCTCAATACTGCTCCCTTTTGAAATCAATCTACCAGGGTTATCTCCTCTACTCTGACTTAATCACTATCACTGTGGCTCTCATTCTCTTTTGTACACACACACACACACACACACACGCACACACGCATATGCACACACACACACACACACACACACAAACATAAAGCATATGCACACAGACGCTAAATCAGGAAAGGAGACGGGGGTTATGAACAAATAGGATATTATTAGTTTCATCTTCTGTCAGGGATGACTGCACATACTAATGAAGCTATCTGGGACTACTACAACCTTAGACAAAGTATGAATCATATATCATATTTATTTACAGCGTTTTGCTGACAGTTGATAATCATAGTATATCAGGCAAATCAGCTTCACACCTTTGTGAAATAATTGATGTGTTTCATTATCATTTTCATGAAAGGCTGACTCCATTTCCATTGCATTGCAGGTGCTTGCTTTTGCAATCCTCAACAACCAGTTAAGGTATTAGTTAACCAAATTATGTCCCTGTAAATGTCAAGACTAAGAGATAAACCATATGCTGCTGTGCAGCCCAGGGAATTCAGGGAGCTAATATAATTGAGCTCAATTAGGAAACATATGAAACTCAAGAGCACCTCCTGGTGGACAGTTGCAAAAGACCTTCCTTATAATCCTATAAATCAATATGATTAACCTATATGTCACTGAATGGATTTTGTCCTAAAAGCGTGGGCTTATAGTATTTCACTTTATGTAAGATGTCATGTCCGTGTTTCAGGGTCGATATTAAAGCCTGTGACTGTTGATCATATTACCATTATCATGATTATGAAAGGTTTTACTACACTACTGGGCCGCCTTATGTTTCAGTTGAAGCCAACAAAGCCCAGTTGAAAAGCTCTTTAAGACAAATGTGTACACATACAAATCACAGTCTAATCAGGGGCTTTGGTGGAGCTTCTGCCATTACAGAATGCTCTTGGAAGGCTCCCCCTACTGCAGAGGAATCTGTGCGCTAGCTGTGAACAGGGCCGGCCCGAGGCATAAGCGAACTAAGCGGCTGCTTGGGGCCCCCTGGCCACCAGGGGGCCCCCAATCGAGTTTCTTTCTCTTTTTTTACATAATAAATAAGTGACATCAATGAATGAATAAATGAAACAATTAATAATTCAAAACAAGAAAATTCTGATTTCATGATCAATATGTCTGCCTACCTCTACTGTGTCTGCCAGTCTTTTGAGTCACGCAAGATAAACTAGACACCTCGGGTGCATAGACAACCATGCAGACACTGCATCAAGTTCAAAAAATCGGAAGAGATGGTAATGTTAAGAAAAGTCACAAAAAGGATTTTATCCCTCTGGTGCCGAAAAAACAGAAAGAAGAAAAATGACAGAGGAGGAGAAAACGAAAGCAAGATACAGGTATGTTTTGCATGATTATTTACAGTATGTTTTGTGCTTGAGGTAGCTAGCTAGCTGTCATGATCTAATATAAGCCATCACCAGAGCTAAATCCCTGCCATCAACAGAGAAATGTCTCCCATTATTATATATTTATCTAGGTGTATTTCAGATGTCAAGGATATTGGGATTGTTTTGGATGTTCAATCAAGCATGTACCCTAGCCATAGGTGGGCTTATGTTGTAAATTAAAGCTAGCTAGCTGAAGTGGACATTAGCACTACAGTAGCTACATGAAAACGGAGCTGAAGGCAAATTTACCACAGAGGGATTGTTTCTGATTTCGCACCTGAAAGTGTTGATAGTTTATTACTGTTCTATAACATGTGACATAGTGGTAAGTCTGATAGCAACAGCAGGCTAAGCCCAGGCTCCCAGTCCCAACCCACTGACTAGCTGACTCTGGGCATCGGGTAACGCTCCAGCTTCATAGGCAAAGATGGAACAGTACGCTCGCTCTGCTCTAAGATCTTTGGAGAGAGATGATAGTGTTTGAGAAAATATACCATGTTGGGTGGGGAGACTTCTGTGATGGAAATAAACTTACATTTGATTAAGATAGTGGCAAGTGATGTAGCGGTGCTACCCTAATATTTAGGCTGCAGTAGATCACCATGTTAAGCGTTACTTTTGATTATGCCTCATTTGCCAATAGAATATGAATTGTTACATGTGGAATTGCTTGTTGATGAGTGTAAGTAATGATAGCAAAATAAACTCATTCTGCTCGATCAAATTTGCACTTATGCATTATTTTAGAGCGGAGCCCCAAAACATTTTTGGCATGTCAGCAAGGATGGATTACTGAATGAGCCTACCGAGTCCTTATGCATCTGTGTCCAGGGGGACAGTAGTTCATAATCAGTCACTGTATTAATACATAACCTCACTGTATTAATTTATAATATGACATTATAGTGTGAAGTTGTCAATTATCGCCAAGCACAGGTGACTCTGCGTTGTGGGAGGGGGCCCCCAAATCAAATTCTGCTTAGGGCCCCCAAAAGGCTCGGGCTGGCACTGGCTGTGAAAATGGGAGAATGCATTAATCTTGCACTAGTTGGTGTAGAGGTGACTTAACAGCAGTCATGAGAATACCTGGGCCATCATATCACGCACTCATATCATACAGTAACATCCACTGTAGTTGCACCATGGCTTCCTCTTCACTCTGATGCAGATGATGGAGGAAAGGGAGAGTGTGAAGAAGATGACAGAAGGACAGTAGAGGAAGTGCTGAGATGCGCCAGAGGAAACTCTCCCTGCGATGAAAACTCATTTACAGAGCTGGGGATGATTATCCTTGAGGTGTCGCAGGAATAGAGAGGCAGGCTATTCTTCTCAGCTGGAAGCAGGGAGTGAGAAAGAGGGTGCCAGACAGGCCCAGCTGTCTCCTCTCAGCGCAGAGACGACTTCATCTCTGGCCCGGGGAGCAGAGAGATGAGACGAGACAGAGCAGAGTAAATTGGAGACATTTGATGTATTCAAATTTGAAATGTCAAAAGTCATTCCTCTCCAGCACAGTGGATGCTGTACATTTTATGATGTTGGAGTTAAAGGCTGTCAAATTGATAATATCCTGAGATGAATGGCCATGAAAAAAGGTTGAAACAAGTTTAGGTCACACCAACCTGAATAATAATAATATGCAAATTTCCAGTAAAAAAAATCTGAATAATGTGTGCATGTCTATGCATAAGCCTGGGAATACCTTGTTTGGGAAATTTGTTGAATAGAACACTGTAGAGCGACAAAAAGCAGAAACCTGAAAGTAGTTAGACGTGAAAGATTGCCTTTGATAACAATATCTCTGATTGCTTAACCTCCCACCCCAGTCTGATAGAGGCAATGTCCCCTGCATGACAAACTCAATTTCTCAAAAAACATTTGTAAACACCGAAGTTGCATCTCTAGAACAAAAACCCTGAATAAAACCATTCAAATTGAAAGTGTTTGCCTGGGAGACATTTCTGTTGCATTTCAAGAAATAGCTGCTTTAATAATGACAACGGATTGCTGAACACAGAATGATTGATTACATCTCCTCTGACACCTATACAGGCTACACATTTTAACATTTTCAAATTGAATCCCTCTGGACCCAGTTCCTCTCTCACTGATCTCACGGTGGAATGGGATGATGGTATGCACATCATCACTGGCTGTACAATTGATGCTAATGTGGAGAGAGCAGATGAGTGCAACCTCCCCTAGACCTGGCTTGACGTCCCAGTTCCAGGTTTAGCTTCAGCTACTGTCCGTCCAAACCCCCACCCCCCCACCCACCCACCCACACACACTTCCCCCTGCCTGGCACCATTTGCTCCAAGTACTGCCTGTCTACTGCCATCCATCAGCCCTTAACCTCTCGCCCATAGCTCTACCCATGCTCCCCATCCCCCAGGCAGTTAAGGTAGGCAATGCAACTTCCTTAGCCTCCACTTTGGCATGTCAGCACATCTGCATATCAGATCAGCAGCCCTCCTGAAGCCCCCACCCACCGGCCAAACGTCATGTCGCTGCATAACAGGTCAGCGGAGAGCTAAAGAGACTTTGGTCTTGGAGGGCAGCCAGCCCATCAGTACTACTGAAAGGCTCTCAGTCAAACTCTCCCTTTCCCAGTCCTGCAATACTAAGTAGATGGAAGTGGACCCCACACCTTGTGGCCTTGATCACAGATTAGCTCACAGGCAATACATGACCACAGAGTTATGTCAGGCTGAGGGACTGCACATCACACAAAGAAGCTAGTGGCTCAGGAGGTATAGAGGAGTTGTTCAGCAACCCGGCTCTTTCTGTCCTTGTCAAAGTGTCCTTGAGAGAGACGCTGAAGCCCAAACTGCTCCCAATGTCCTAATTGGTGCCTTGCATGGCAGCCTTCACCATAGGCATGTGTGACTGTGTGTGTGTGAATGGGTAAACTGAGGCACAAATATGTACAGAGAAGAGGGCCATATACAGATGCAGTTAGAGACAGCACAGGTGCATCACAAGGGATTGCCCCATCCTTGAACTGTCCTCTTCACCAAAGTGTGGTCCGGGGACCACTGGTGGTCCGCAAGCTAACCCAAGTGGTCCGTGAGCAGACGTGGCAAAATATAATATAGATGAGTTGTTTGCAATATTGAACCAACTTGTATGTAAATCCAAACAGTTCTACAACACTGTTAATCACATGAATCCTCTGACACAATAAGCAAAAACAATAAGCAAAGTGGTTCAGTGAGTAGGCCTATTGTGTAGGCTATTATAGGCCTACTGTTGAAGTAGGTCTAATCTTTTTTTTTTTTTTAGCTAGGTGGTCCGTGCGTTTCTTTTTTATTGGTTAAGTTGTTCTTCGTCTGAAAAAGTTTGAGAAACACTGATCTACACACATCCAGTTTTAAATACTAGTTGCAGAGGTTCTCAGATGACACTGCCATTATGGAGTGCTTTTGGGGTGGATAGGAGGGGCAGGACACAGGCTTGGTGGAGGACTTGGTTGCATGATGGATTATTGTGCATCTGGGCCAATCCCACAACCCTGTCTCCAGTGAGGGTGTTAATGTGGACATGAGGACCAGTAAGTAGTGCCTTGGGCTTCAGCTGGATGACCAACTGGACTGGTCAGAGAATGCAGATTGTACTATACAGGAAGGAGAGCAGTTGGTTATTTTTCTTGAGGAGGCTGGGATTCTTTCCCATCTCTGAAACACCTGCTGATGTTTTACCAGTCTGCAAATGATCTCATGTGTGTGGACAAGCTGGTCAGGTGAGCTGGCTCTGTGGTGGGCTGTGCTGTCTATCATGGCTGATGAGTCAGCCACTCCACTCTACCATAACGAAGCAGAGGAGTGTGTATGAGTGGCAGCTTGCCGTCACGGACTACAAATCAGTCCTCTAACCGATTTAGATCCTCCATTCAGGTCTCTTCCAGTCTTAACGGGGATGGGAGAAGTTAAGTATTTGGCCTGATGCTCTGCTCTCTTGTCTTTGCTTTATTCAACCAATCATCTAACCAATCAATCAATCAATCAATCAGTCAGAATCACTTCACTTCAGTTTAACGACAGGGATATTGAATGTTAGAATGAAACAAAATCATAGTCTGTGTTTCATGATTTTTTACTCTAAGCAGTAGCTTAGAGTAATAACATTGTATTCATGCTCTCTCTCCCTCCTTTAGTGAGCGCTTTCTGAAGTTACAGGCCCTAGTACTTATACAGACACACACACACAGTGAGTGTAACTACTTTGGACTTTATGTTTCTGTTCCCTGATTGGGATCAACACAGGGAGAGACTGGAGCGCACTGAATGAGTCCAAGATCATCAGAGCACAATCAGGAGGTCCCTGGAGGAAGAGGAACCCACTTCAGAATAAATGACGCCCCCAGAGAAGAGGCCACCTAGTTTTTACCACAAAAGAAATGAAATGTAGGTATAGCCTACACATTTCTCAAATAGCTGTCACTCAAAGTGTCTGCAAGCAAGTTTGCTCTCTGGTTATTCAACCTGTGACATGAGTGCTGTTAGCAACTTGCTGTAACGGCTGAGCAGCAGAATTTTTTTTGACCTCCAGTGAGTAAATCATTTTTTCTTTATATGTTTCTCTGAATAGGTGTCTCAAACAGGCCTGAAACATGAATTCCCTTTGTGTGTAAGACAAAAACAGTTTCTGTAAAAAGACATACAGGCAGGCAGGCAGGTAAACACTGCATGATTGGATCTGTGAATACCGGTGTGAGTGGGAGGGAGACGCGTTCGGCCTCTAGATGAGATGGTCACATGCAACCACGTCTGCCTGCCCCCTCTCTCTGACTAGCCGCTCTGCCCAGTTCTGCAGCAGCAGATACATGATGATGAGCGATGGTAAGTGGAACTGTCATGGTCAAACTTGAGCATATTGAGCACATAGAGAAAAATGTCTCTGAGGCACACTGACACAGATCTGAGCACAATTCTATTATAAACCAGAGAGGAAGCCATTGGAGTATCATTAAAACTAGCTCAAAATAATGAGCTTCCCTTCCTTCAAAAATACAAATTCTAGCAATAACTAACCTTATCCCAAAGCAATTCTTCTATCTATCTATCAAGATGATTCATCCATCATGTTGTTATTGTGTTACAAATGTGTGTGTGTGAGCTGCACATATCGTACTTTCCCATTCACCTTTGAGGTTGGAGCCAGCTCCTTGAAGCTGTTCTCTTTACTTTCTGTACTTGGAAAGCTCGCTACTTGAATGTGGGGCGGGCTTGCCTGTGGCGCTCTAGACAGCTTTTACAAGATGTTTTTTTGTTGTTGTCTGACCTCATCCCCATGTCTCTCTCTCTCTCAGATCCAACCCTGCTATGTGGGCGTGTGAGGAGTTTGGCAGAGGAGGGAGATGTGGGGGCCTGAGCATCACCCCTCCCTCCCCCTCATGGCCTTTAGTGAGTTTGAGCACTTTCTGAAGGTACAGGCCCTTACTGTAACACAATGTACACACACGCGCACGAACACACACACACGCACGCACGCACATTGTGTGTATGCGTTTTGTAGACCTATCTAATTATACATACAGACACACAGACATACACTCTTTTGATCGGAAATTTGGTCTCTGCATTTATCCCAATCTGTGAATTAGTGAAACATACTCAGCACACAGTGAAATCCCAGCGCAGTGAGCTGCCTGCAACAACAGCGGCGCTTGGGGAGCAGTGAGGTGTTAGGTGCCTTGCTCAAGGGCACTTCAGCCGTGCCTACTGGTCGGGGTTCGAACCAGCAACCCTCCGGTTACAATTCCGAAGCGCTAACCAGTAGGCCACGGCCGCCCCAAAAGATCAATATATAATGTACTATGTACAAAGAGTTTCGGTAACACTTCACTTCAATACTCTGCCTACAGAGTCAGGGATCATCTTTTAGGATTAAGGTTCAGTATGAAAAATTGTTGTTGAACAATTACTGAACATCACATTGGCCAAATCCAACCCCTAATCTTGACCTATTGTAGTTAACAGCGTGTCAACAGATCGTTCATAGTCTGTGGGTGGAACACGACATCTGAACAGACCCAACACAAAGAGATATATATGCAAACGCACACTCACTCACATACAACACAAACAAACAAACAAACACACACACACAGAGTGTTTGCCTGGAGGGTTGTGTTGCATGGCTTGAGGCATACAGGAGCAGACACAACACTCGATGACACATCTTCGCCATTAAGTGCAGTGAGATGTGAGGAGGGCCTCCCACGCCGCCATATCCCTGTAGGTTGCGACTTCTGACAATTTACATTTTATTTGGAGCCGCATGTTATCAACCCCTCTCCCCGCAGGTCTACAGATGAAGTCACGACTCACGCTGTCTGCTGTTCCACACCGCTCACCTGGTGGTGCGAAGTCAATTGAAGCACTACGCGGAAGATGATGAAGTGTTTGTTTGCCCTCTGTGATGTTTGCTTATGTTCTGCAATAGTTCACCTTGACATTGGTTTATATTACATTACATTACATTTAGCAGACACTTCTTGACCAAAGTGACTTACATATGTCAGCTATATTACAAGGGATCACATTGTCCCCGGAGCAACTTGGGGTTAAGTGCCTTGCTCAAGGGCACAACGGTGGAAGCCGGGAATTGAACCGACAACTTTCAGGCTACTGCACGCTAGCCCAGCTCCTTAACCACTACACTACCACCGCCCGCAGATGATGTCTTCTGATAGACAAATAAAGGCAAATCCCAACTGTTTGCTCTCAGATATTGACAATGAATTCTTTACACTGATTTCATCCAGTTGCTTGCATGTGGTGGTTCTAATTAATTCAGTGTTTTTTCCTGTGATGAAGGATTCCTATCCAGCGATTTGTCACTCCAGTGCTATTATAGGAGGGACAGGAAAAAGACTCAAACAGGAAGGAGATGCGGAGGAGGATGAAGTGTGGCATGCGAGACGGGGGACCAGCAGAAGAAAAAGAAGAAAAAGATAAAGCAGCAGCAACAGCAACAACAACAACAACAATTTGCATTTATAAAGTGCTTTATCAAGGCACTTAAAGTGATTTACAGTGAAAGGGGAACCTCACTGCCTGTACTAGATGAGGAGACAAAAGTCTGGGACACTCAAAAACTTACCATGGAATCATTGTCAATATGTCCATATGACTCAGAGGTTGATATGCAAATGTTTTCAGACTGAAGTTTTAAACTAAATCCTTGAAATCCTCACTCAATATGTAAAGCACATAACATGTTTGCTGAGTACAATGGTATTTTTTTTTTTTTATCAAGATAGGATAAGATTGTGGAAAGAATCCTATTTTTCTTGATCTTTGTCTGACTCTAAATGTCAGTGTGAGGTATATGCTGCTGTAAGTAAATAGCCAGTTAAGGCCATATAGATAGTCATGGCAATGAGGGGCTTGTTTTCCTGTTGCCTAGACTTCCCATCAACCCACATCTGAATTCTGAATGTGTTTGGTGCCCTCTAGAGGACCACATGGGGACAGCACATCCATGAGGCATAACCTCACTAAAATTATGTACCTTTGACAGTAATGCAGTAGGAGCTAGATTTCACAACATTTAAAAGTTTGGATGTATTCTTCATCTTTTGGCTCTGAGGTTTTGAGATCATGGTTATTGACCACTCAATGTGATTTAGTGAACTGGACCAATACATAGCCTATCCCATTGTGCTTTGTTGCCATGCTTAAATGTCACCATGCATTTGTGTGGGCTTGTCACAATTACGGTTCACGAGTGTCTGCGTGGGTGTATCCTTGACAGCACATGAGCTCATATAGGGAGTAAGGAGCACAGATAGCAGCATTCAGTTTCACTCTGTCCGATTAGACTCAGCACACTGAAACACACCTACGGAGCCTTCCTCCACATCTGATAAGATAATCAGGTACTCGATGAAGTATGTATAAGGGACAACGATTTAAAAAGAGAGAAGCTATTTTCAGGCCCAGAATTTTTCTTAAATACAAAAAGAGTGAACCAAAAAGTAAATGAATAATTTAGGTTGGAGAATGCCAAACTTCAACTTACAAATACATTTGTTTGGTGGAGATTGGGTGGAAAAAATGCAGTCTGACTACTACGAAGGCATGCAAAACCTGACAAGAAGCCTTTGATATCAGGCTTTCTAGCATGCTAAATCATGTCTGGCCATATGTAGGTGGTGATTTCATGCTGTAAAGCAACTACAGAACTACATATTAATGCAGCCTATAGTGGCAGGTGCATTTATCTGTCTTTCACATGATCATACGAAAAACTGAAGTGGTAAGCTATAAACACAAACTTAAAAAATTGGAAAATTATTGCTGTTTTCTTTGAGTAAATACAAGTTTACATTGTATTGCAGAATGCATTTATTAAAGGCACATTTTAACTGATACATGGCTAAAGTTTTTCTCTCAAACAGACAGAAGTTTGTAAAGGAGCTATTTCTCACAAAAGAAAAAAAAAACTCAATAAGTTCATAATTTGAGGACTTGAAGGCGAGATAAATTATTACAGAAAGAAAACTTTGTGAATACCATCTGTCTCAACATCCTGACTGAGTCAGCGCAAACTCTACTTAACATATTTGCCTATTCTGCAAAATATCCTTTTGTGATTGTCTTTGTGGTTTCAGATATTATTACTATGATATGGTGAAATGCTGTGTCATTCCCTCGCTGAGTATAGCAGTCAACACTGGTGCATTGAATAGACGTCTCAGTTAGATGTAGGATTAAATGATAATATATTTCAGTATGATCAAGAATGTTTTCCACATGATCCGTTGCAAAGGGAATCATTTAGATCTGTAAAATTATGTAGATCTGCAGTTTGCACTTGGGCCTAAAAGTGCAATATACAATTCGACACGATTTAATATGGTCAAAGTTTATATGCATTCATAATTACTGCATCATGACTCCCTAATGCTGATATGAACCCTTCAGCCTTTAACCTTGTATAGCAATCATTAACACGCTCTTCAAAAGGTATTTTTACTATGCTATTATAAACTGTCTTCTTTTCCTCCTTTGGAGGGTGTATAGAGTTCAGAGTCTCACACTCTGCACTGCAAGGTTTCATCTTTGCTCATTCCTGCAATTGAAAGATAGCACCTGATCTTATGATAGAGACACAGTTAGTTAGAGCAAGTTAAGTATTACTGAGATTGTTTGTACATTTGTGAAACAAAAGAGATGTCTCCAAGTCATACACATACTGACAAAAATGGTAATTTCTCTTGTCAAAAAGACATAATCTATATGTGAATGAATGAATATTCAGTGGAAGAATGCTCTAACTGAAAGATGGTATGTTCATTTGATAGAATAACCCTTGTGTCCTTATCTACAAGTGGGGCCCACCCATCTTTCCTTCCTTTCTGAGAAAACAGACACTAAAAGGAAGGTAAAACTACCTGACCTGTCAACTTAGTGCAACCAGACTCAGTGTTGAACAGTTATTAATGCACTCTTTTTTCATTATTTACATTACATTACATGCTGTTTTCCTTGAAAGGGTTAGACAGGATACAACATATTTCACTCATTCTGTTTTTTATTGGGGGTTGATCTAGCTCAGTGTTTCTCAAACTTTTTCAGACCAAGGACCACTTAACCAAAAAAAAGAAATTCACGGACCACCTAGCTAAAAAAAAAAAAGAGTAGACTTACTTTAACAGTATATTACACAATAGACCTACTCAATGAACCACCTTGCTTATTGTCTTAACTGTTTGGATTTACATACAAGTTGGTTCAATATTGCAAACCACTCGTCTATATTATATTTTATCATGTCTGCTCGCGGACCACTTGGGGTAGCTTGCGGACCACCAGTGGTCTCCGGACCACACTTTGAGAAACACTGATCTAGCTTGATGTGTATGTAACAGGTCATGTTTGAATGTATATTGCATGTATATTGGATGAAAAAATATCCTCTCCCACCCAATGAAACCAGTTAAAGCATTCTATAACTAATTGGTTTCTAAGTGCATTCATGTCCAGGTTAAAGATAACGGCATTTTCATAAGACACTACATGCAGTAAGCTTTTGCCATTTCCTTTGATTAATAACAAAGACATATGTATGTCTTTAGATCAAATGAACCCCTGGACTGTTCTCTCTTTTATCATCATCATTTTATCACATTGTAAAACATAATTTTATCCAGTCAGCCATTTCCTCAAGCCATAAATGATGTGTGCCAAAAAAAAAAATCTGCTTGTTCACATCCAGCTCCTGAACATTAAGCTTAATCAACATTACTTGTTAAACTAGAAACTTTGAGTCTGGATACACATTATTTTATTGTGTCAATTCAGACATTTTCATCACAAACTTCTTCAAACCGACATCAACGCAGTGCACATAATATATGTGATTACTGAAACAGAGGTCAGGCCATGGGGGTGTATACAAGCACACCAACCTCCACCAACAACTGCCACATCTTGTTTTTTAATGTTTTTTTAAGGAAGCCAATGGGAGACAGAGAGAGAGAGAGAGAAAGAGAGAAAGAGAGATGGGGAGGGATGGGGTGGTGGGTCAGATTCAGATTCAAACCTGGGTTCCCATGTCCACTTCGATACAAATATAGTACAGATGCTGCAGCCTCTTGTGCCACAGCTCCCTCAACCACAACATCATTTTAACCCAATGCAGAATTCCCAGACAATGTGCAGTAGCACATCCCTCAACATTCTGATTCTTTGGATCACAGGGCATCGTGATGCAGCTGAACAGGTGCCTCACTGCTGAGACACTTGCATGCATTAAACAAGAGTTTCATGGACACAGACCAGGCTGTGAAAGCATTTGAATAGAGTTGCATAATTAATCTGAATTATGTGATCAGGGTCAGGACTCAGTCAGGATGTAAAATACATGTTTATTTATCTTCTTTCATGTTCTGTTTGGTAGTATATAGTGATCTATGTCCAGTATTAGATTCCTGTGTTGGTCTGTGTTAATACAGGATGTTGTATTGAGGGGCAGGGCTTTGGGTCTGTTAAATATTGACGTGATGTGTAATAATTAACCAGGCTCTAACTCCCGATCACTCTTATACGGCCCTCTCCGGCTCTGACATTGCACTGCTGCCTGCCGCACCCTCTACTGCACCTTAACTTCTAGTGTTCGACTCTTCTCTCCTATTCCCTTCTCTCTTCTACTCTGAATCTGCTTTGCACTGCTTGTCTTCTCTCTCTCTCTCACACACACACACACTCTCTCTTTCTATCTGTCTTTCTCTCTCAGTCTCTGTCCTGCAATGCCAACCAATCCAATCAACAATGCAAGAGCCCCAGATTGGCCAGCCTCTGCTGGAAGGTGAGTAAAACTTACAGATTTTATACAGATATTAGGGGTGAAAAAGTAGCATTCCTACTAAAACTACACAGAGCTAACCAACATAATGGAAATGGTTCTTTCAAATAATGTGCAGGTGTAGTGAAAAGGGAAGGCCTTGGTATGAGTCAGGGAAGAAGGCAGGGCGAACAGAGAAGTCAGGAAATTAAAGTGTAGGCCATTGTTTGAGAGTGTGGTAACGATTGATCGGCAAGCAGCTACTCAAACATGTCCACCATTATGCCTAATCTTTATGGCTCCTTGTATTAATAACTGACAGATAACCAGTTACATGGTCATACAAGTCGGTGGCGAAAAAACAAAACAATCTTATAAAGTCAGTGCTGGGGAAAAAAATCTATCTTGTCAAATATCCTCCAATCTTGGGTGTAAATATTTGGAATGTTTATTTATCAGGAGATGAACAGACGAGTAAATGAAAATATTACTTTTGGTAATTGCGCTATATAATAAACTCTGCACTATTCTGCATTATTGTCTGGATTGCTGCAGAATATTTATCCAGAACAGTTATTCTCTACCCCTCTGTACATACCAAGAAGATTGGTCAGATGACTAAGGCCAGGCACTTAGAGAACAGTGTGCATGGTACGAGACAGAAACAAAAGCATAAATGCCTCTCCTTCCTTAATTGCTTTATAGTTTTGTTTTTCCAAAGGTTGTAAGAGGGAGCGGAGGGCTAGCTTGACCTCAAAGTCTAGAAAGTATCATAGATAGGGAAACTTTTCTACTGAAGACAGTGGAACTAACTGATAATGTAAGCAGTAAAATAATGACTGCAGATTCTGTAATCAAGATGTAAGTAACATTATTAGGACTAAATTGGTAGACAAATACTGATAGTAAAAATTACCCAGATGAGATAGGAGAAATGATCAGAGAAACAAACCAACTAAGAAAAGAGACATATTTCAAAACTGCAGAAAAGGCAAAGACCAAACGCCATCATGACTGACACACCCATTTCAGTCAATCGGCACATTCACATTCTGAGTTGTATCCCTCTGTTGACATCCATCATAAAAGTCCTGTTATCAAGATAGGCCTTGGCACTTTGGCCACTCTGCTGGAGGCTTGGGCCGCACGATGTCTTCAATGGCCTGTCATAAAGATGGGGGAGTGAAAAAAAGAGGGCAAAGTCGATTTCTATCACAGGTTCTCTCACGTGTACACTGTACTGCATGGCAGTCTCTAAGTCCAAGTCCTGACTTAACCTTTTTTCTTCTCTTTCATTCTTTTGTTGCAGACAACCTGTGTCAGACGTTTCCTGACACCTTGTTTGAGGCATCCTGTTTATAGCCCAGTGTAAACTGGTGTATGTGAGTGCAGATGAACACTGCAAGCCTACTACTGACCATGAATCTGAGCAGAGGTAAGAGCGCTAGTGGACATTCCCTCCATCCCTGCTGTCATGTTGTGCTGCCGTGCCGGTTGGAAGAAAACCCAGTACTTGCTGCTTGTAACAGCAACTCCATGTGGAAGTTGCCATAGTTCCAGTGGAGATGCTGTTACCTGCAGCGAGTTCACCTATGGCCTACTCAGGTGGATCAATGAATGAGGAAACACCTTAAACATTCCTACACTTTAAATAACATTATGCCTAATAAATTCCATTTTCTTTTTCAAAGCAACAGTAAAGTTATAACAAAGAGAATGGGACACAGGGTGATGACCTATGAATTGACAGCCAGTGTTTGCTGTTTGACTGCCTGTCAGTTCTGTAGGCCACTGTTCTGTTTGCCTTACTGAACACACACAGAGTCGGTCGCAAAAACAGACTTACACGGATTTAAGGGAAGTGAAGAGATCAAAAGATGTTTAGTTTGTAGTCTGCCAAAGATAATTACATAACATCTCTAATATGAATTAATAATTGTAATATACTTTTAATGTAATTATATCTTGTGTTTATAGTACATTGTCTGCATTACTTCACTGTTCATTTATTTATTGTGTGTAGAAATGTAATAAAAAAGACAAGCAATAAACTACATTGGTCTGAAGAACTTTTGTGTCTGGGTGCATTTATAAAAACAAAAACATAAATAATATACTACAATTTCCATACTTTCCATTATAGCTTGAAAGTGTAATTGAAGAAGTCCAATAAATGAATTATCTAGACCTAGCATAAACATTTAATGCTAAGATTCATCATAATTAACACATTCTGCCACAAAGTGGGGTTGTTGTCAGGTAAAATAGAAAAGCAGTACATATGTCAAAGGTAGACTCAGCATTTTCATTGAAAGTCAGTATGTTGGCACTCTGTAACACTAACACCCCTTATTTGATGAATTAGTTGGCTAATTATTATTTATCAAGTCATTCTAACTAGTCATGACCACAGATTAATGAAAGATGCATTAATACAGAGAATAAAAATATCATGGAGCTTCTCTCTCTCCATTTGATTTCTATATATACATACATTTGATTTCCAGGAAATCCAGGTTAAGATGATCCCTCTGAACTTTCACTTTCCCTTGGTTTACTCTCTGAGAGAGCTATTGTCTTCAGATGCTTAAGACAAATTGTCAAGATGAAAACCAATAAGATGTAAGCACTAAAAGGAGAGAGTGAGTGAGTGAGAGAGAGAGAGAGAGAGAGAGAGAGAGAGAAATGTGCAAAGGCATTTCCAAGAAGAGATCAGGTGTTCCTGCAACTATAAACTTTTTTTAACTTCAATATCAAAATTGAAGTCCTTGTAGGATTAGACACCAAAGCAAGTTGACCAAAGGTTATTAAAAAAAAAAAAAAAAACATGATAAAGACTCAGACTCAGTTGACTGTATGTTACCCACATACCAAGACAAAGGCTGACAGCTACAGTATGAGTCAGGGTTCAAGGGTTGCAACCTATTTTTCTCCTTGCCCTCTCCTCTACTTCAGTTGAGTGAATGTCACATTACACAAATGCTTAATTGAGTTCATAAAAAAACATGATAATATGCACTGATTAAAGAGAAAACTTGTTTAACAAGACTATGAGAGCGCTCTACAACTGTTTGATCAGTGCTTCAGTTCTCAGACAGAAATGCAACCAAAGAAACAGCTCAAGACTGCACCCTACTGGTGCTGGAGAGCAGATGACTGACATTAAGTATAAGTATAGGTATATACCGGTATACTCTTTTGATCCCGTGAGGGAAATTTGGTCTCTGCATTTAACCCAATTCGTGAATTAGTGAAACACGCTCAACACACAGTGAACACATAGTGAGGTGAAGCACACACTAATCCCGACGCAGTGAGCTGCCTGCTACAGCGGCGCATGAGGAGCAGTGAGGGGTTAGGTTGGCCTACCTTGCTCAAGGGCACTTCAGCCGTTCCTAGGCCTACTGGTCGGGGTTCGAACCCTTGCAACCCTCCAGTTCGAAGCGCTAACCAGTAGGCCACGGCTGCCCCACATGCATATTGTCCCACTATCGCTAACTTATAGATAGATAGATAGACAGATACTTTATTGATCCCTATTTATGTATCCACCAGCTGCCTGCCTGCATACTCCCAAAACTTCAAAGCTGCTTGCTGTCAGATTTGGTTCCGAGGACACAAGTTTAGTGTATCAACAACACTCAATAACAGATGTGATGTGTTAATCAATTAAATTCCCAACAATTTCCATACCTGTCAACACTCCCGTTTTTCCCGGGTTTCTCCCGTATTTCAAGGTCATCTCCCAGCACCCTCCCGTTTTGTTATTTCTCCCGGAAAACTCCCGTAATTTGCATGGCCATCAAACTTCATTTTATATCATTCTTATATCATTGAAATTAATTTGCCGCCGCTAGGGTGCGTCTAGATTTCTAGGCTATCTGTGTAATGCTTTACCTTAACATACGGTCGTGTATGCTAGGTTTTGCTTATGAGTTACCGTCATAGACAGTAAGGTGGACTGAGCTTCTTATCCAAACAATACGGTTATCTCCCTACGCGAGATAAGAGAGATTACGTCAAAGCTAGCTTCCCTCCAACCGAACAAGCTAACCATTCTTCTCACGGGTAACCAACGTTACGGACGAGGTAGTGGAGTCTGTTTTGCCTTTGTAGTGTTTATGTGGATTACACAGAAGCTACAATATCGGCACAAGATATATGTTATATGAAGTTATGGTATTTCAAAAAAATCCTAGAATGAATGGGCTTCTATGGGAGTTAGCAGAGAGGTGGTCCCTCCAGCCTACGTCGATTCTTCTACTTCCGGGAATTCGTCTGCCCCCTTGGCAAGGACCTACATATTCATATGGCCGCCTCATCTGGGCTTTTATTTTGACATCGGTATTTCCGGTTAGTCTGATGTTGATACACTCTAGCACAATTTTGCTGTGAGCAGCTGAAGCGGGACACTTCGCTCAGAGCTCGGGACGAAGAGGGAGCAGTTGCAGTGCTCTATGCGTGAAGTCCAACTGACAGGGGAGAGTGTTGGGGTAAAAAGGCGTTACGGCATATTCGTCGTTTTTTTATATATATATTTAAACGGATTTTTGTTTTAGAGTAGCTAACGAAATTCAGTTTATGTCTTTTTGCCAGCTAGTCAACCTAACACATAGCGAGCAACACAGACAGGGCAACAGACTAGCCAGTACCCCGTTATTTTGACTGAAACGAACAGTTGCTAAACAGCTTGTTCCCAACAGTTACATTTGCTGAATCAGCCACAACATATAGTAATTTACCAGAGGAACACATATAACGTTAAATTGTAAGCATGTTCAGCTGGGCAAATAAGGACGGGAAGAAGAAAGATCCCGAACTCTTTCAGACTGTCTCGGATGGGCTGAAACGTCTTTACAAACAAAAACTCTTTCCCTTAGAAGACGCTTATCGCTTTCACGACTTCCACTCACCGGCTTTAGAAGATGCTGACTTTGACAACAAGCCCATGGTGCTTTTGGTCGGCCAGTATTCCACAGGCAAAACTACATTCATTAGGCATCTTATGGAGCAAGACTTTCCTGGTATGAGGATAGGCCCCGAACCGACCACCGATTCTTTCATTGCGGTTATGTACGGAGAGCAAGAGGGACTGGTGCCAGGCAATGCATTGGTTGTTGATCCTAAAAAGCCGTTCCGAAAACTTAACGCTTTTGGCAACGCCTTCCTGAACAGGTGAGTGTATTTATTTAAAGGCAGTCTTTTTTTGCAGTCTCTTTGTGTGGTGGCAAACGAAAATGCACCAGGCTAGCTGCATCATTGTGCATCGCAATGTTCTCTAGCTTCTACCCTAGGTGTCCATTGCTCCAGACTGTGGACACCCATAGGCTAGCTGGCTAGCTCGCTTGCAACAGTCAAAGACTCTGTAGACATAGGTTTGAAAGGCCAAGTGTTAGCGAATGAGGCTAAACGTATAGGATTCAATAAATTAATGAATGAAGTTAGGTTATATCTAGCATGTAAAACATTTCCACAGATTTGTATTACTATTCCAAAGGCAGAGTAAAACGCTACAAATGACAGAGGGGTGGGGTTGACGCCCAACAGAGTCGTCCCCGCTTGTCTTGGTGGCAAGATGACATTGAGAGTTTGAAAGGTTTGCCATGTGATGTATCTTTGTCAGAAGGTGTCTTTTCATTTTGCAGTCGTCTGTAGTTGTTGACCGCTAAAATTAATGTAGAGTGTGCTTAAAAGGTGCTTTTCATAGCCATTATTTGGTGATAATATGTAAACAATAGGCAGATGCATGGGAAACTAATCAACTATGAATACTTGTTTAAAAGGGTCGTGGTCTGAGACTGTGTCCTTCTTTCCAACATGGAAAAGGTAAATTACTGGATGAATGAAAAATGGGAGGATGTTAGTATGGTATACATACTGTATGATAGTGGCAGATAGGCCACAGATACGTTTGTTAATTTGTCTCATATAGAAACTGAAAACTGGCAGCCTTGGAGCTGTGACAAAAGCAGCCACAAATGCCCCAGGGAATCTCCTGGGTTCTGTCATCAGCAAATGTTCAACACATGCCGAGTGTGGAAGCACCCATGCTGGACATCCCCATTCCCCACATGTCTGAACCTGGGCTGGGCTCATAAAACTGCCCCCACAAGAAAAAGAGTGAGGAATATGAGGTGAATGACAGCTAGACTGAAAAAAGGGGGTGCAGAATAAAAGAGCAGTAACTTAGCTGATGACAAGTCAATTATTCGTGGTAGTGTAATGCAGTGGCTTGTTCTGGCAAAGCCTCTAGCCTACCTCTCTCAGAGCTAGCCTGATAGCCTGCATATACATTGTAATGACCTCTGAAGCCCTCTTAAGTGCCCTGTCTTTCCTGTTCTTTATTTTTATCTATCCATCAGTCTTTCTTGTTTCTTGCTCCTAGCTCACTTTCACTTTTGACTTGCAGGGATCAACTTTCACTTCTGCACTTTTTGTTAGCTTTGGCCTGTGGGAGTCAGTTTCATTGTGAAACACTGTAGATTTGCTTCTCACAAGTTGGGATTTGTGGGCCATGGGATTCCCTGGATTTCTCTCTCTCTCTCTCTCTCTCTCTCTCTCTCTCTCTCTCTCTCTCTCTCTCTCTCTCTCTCTCTCTCTGTGCATTTAAAAAGCTGTCATTCTCTCTCAGTATGAGCAATATGACCTAAGCTGACACGGCACAGACTTGTTCAGCTGTTCTCCTTAAAGGAAAGAGAGTCTTAATGTCAGTCCTCATGGAAGAACCGTCTCAGTATCAACAGGCTCTGTTCAGTGCATCATTTTGGGATTTAACAGTACAGTTACAGCTCCCTCTGGACCACTGTAAAGGGGCTCTGACTCTTCCTTAAAAGGTTTAAAGGCAAATTTAAGAGTCAGGGATAGCCAGAATCACAGCTGACCTGATTCTGTTTTTAGCTAGATAGAAATCACATCGGCTATTTCACCAACTGCCATGTTACGGTGTATACATTTCACAGCCTCCTGTGGGCATGATACTCATATCTTCCAACTAGCTTGTGCCATATGACAAAGAGCATTCCTTGCCATTGTCTTAACAGTCATTGGTGTCTGAGTCACTCATTATCTTTGTTTGTAGGTAAGAGCGCCGGATCCAGCTGGAGCTTATAGCCTGTTCGACCTCTGTCCCGCATTGCACAGGCCCGAACGAGCACAGATGAAATCTGTGACTGGATATCATATTTACAAAACCAGACCAAGATCATACAGAGATCACTGTTGTTCCCAGTAAACCGTGTTGGGACTTGCCAGGAAAGGCCAGTGTGATGTGGGATGTATTTAACATGACACAGATGAGTATGTGAGGGAGGTCACTATTCCAGAAGGCTCTGTTTGGGGCAAAATGGGATTTTGTGTGTAAAGTCAGGGAAAGGTTTTGCACTGCCTGCAGATTCATGTGAATCCGTTAAATGCTGCCAGGTCCCACCCCTTTCACATGCTTGTCCTTTTTGCGTAACACCAAACACATCAGACTAATCTGTCCCTCCGATAGAAAAAGTTTGACACCGAGACTTTTTGAGAGACTGTTCTACAGCTTTGTTTGTAAAAAATCTGTAGTGACCCCAGGTTTTCTGTGTGCAGACTCTTGAGTTTTTCGTGGTCATGTGGTCAGTGAAAAACAAAAAAAGGCCGTCCGTTTTGTATTCGCTGTGTGCCACAACTCCAATAAATCAGGGCGCTTACTCAGCACTTTCCCATAATTGTAGTCAAATGACCTCTTACTGGCACTCTGTCTCCCTCTCCTTCTCTCACTCTAAAAAAAAAAAAAGTGTCGTCTGCATGCATTTCTTCAGGGGCTTTTTTGACCCAAGTATTTCCTTTGATTCTGCTGTGGCAGAAAGAAACCCTAGGGCTACTTGTTACTTACTGCTGCTGCTTCAGGACTAGTTGTTTTTAGCCCAGTCAGGTAATGGTCAGGTGTAGGTGAACTGAAGGTGACCGCTGTGGTGTCTGAAGGGTAGCCTATTTGTCCTCAGTCCCCTCCTCCACTCCTCCTCTCTCTCTCACTCTCCCTCTTTTTCTCTCTCTCTCACTCTCTCTGTCCCTCTCTCTGTCCCTCTCTGCCTGTCTCTCTCTATCTTTCTCCCTCTGTCACAGACACCTTCAGGTTGACATGTACATGTACTACATATTAACGAACATAGGCAGGGCCACCATAAATACCTCTCCTCGTGTGTGCTGCTGCCTCGAGGTACCCCAGGCCCCGGCTGTTTGACAGGCCGGCTGTTTTTTCGGGAGGGAGGCTCCCCTGGGGGTTTTCCCGTGCCTCCCTGAGTCGTCTCTGTGTTTGTAAAGCTCTGTTTGGCGCTCTGGCAACAGCCACACACAGGGGGAAAAAAAAAAAAAAGAGACCCACGTTGGCTGGCAAGCGTGGCCAAGAACTCCAAGAATGCACGAAGCTGAGGAAATGTGGAAAAACTGAGCGAGCGAGAGGAGGGTTTGAGGAGGCTGGGGGCAGGATTGATGATGGGGTGGGAGAGAGTGATGGTATGAGAGAGAGAGAGGGAGAGGGAGAGGGAGGGTAGTGACTGACAGGAAAACTTTAAGGGATGAGAGTGACTGGTGGAGGGCTTAACCGGAGGGCTGAGGGGTGTCTGTTTGTGCATGACTTCAATATGCAGGCATGCTGTGGAAACGGGGAAAAGATTAGTGCGAGGGGGCTGGAGTCGGAGGGTACCGCTCCGAGCGGGTGAGTTATGTCCACACAGGCACAGATAAGCACAACACATGGCTTCATGGAAAAGGTGAGAAGAAGGTTTTTACAGAGATAGCCTTTTTTTGCCTAGGGAGAAGCTCATGCAGTGCACACAGAAGCACCACAGAAGGGAAAGATGATGGCTTTGCACTTTTTGTGGCCACAGCCATAGTTGAGCATGTAGTAACACTTATACTCGTCACTACTAAAGTGGGCACAATCACTTACTGTTTCAGCTATTATATTGGCACACTGCAATTTGAAAGACATGTTTGCAGAGAGATCACACTGCTCTCTCTGCTCACTTGAAAGCTGTTTGCACTCGGCCAAAGGTTAAGGCAGCATATGGTTTTCTGTCTTATGCTGGAAGGTCTCCAAAACCAATAACATTGCTATTTAAGGCTTGGTAGAGTGCTAAGTGGAGCGTTTCTGCTTATTGTTTTGGAGTTTTGCAGAGCTCTGCAGGCAGCATGGGGACCCAAGGCTGTGGCGCATGGAGGGCCTACTAGGCCACAAGTTTAGGCCAGTAGTGGTCAAAGAATTCTCTGTTTGTGACACTCGTGTGGTCATGGTTATGACTATAAATAGGTCTGCTTTGGAGAAAAGTGTCTGCCAAAGTTTGATTCACATAGCAGTTGTTTGTTTTCAATACCATATGGTTTTCGTCCAGATGTCCTAACGTGTGTGTGTGTATGTGTGTGTGTGTGTGTCTGTCTGTGTGTGTCTGTGTCGGCAGGTTCGTGTGTGCCCAGATGCCCAACCCTGTGCTGGACAGCATCAGCATCATAGACACCCCAGGAATCTTGTCGGGAGAGAAGCAGAGGATCAGTAGAGGTGAGTGCTTTACTGCTCTCTCTGTCTCTCTCTGTCTCTCTCTCTCTCACTCTCACCCTCATCATCCCTCTCTCTCTCTCTCTCACTCTCACCCTCACCATTACTACTCTCTCTCACTCTCATCTGCTTGCTTTCACTTCTGTGTCGCTGTCTTTATATCTTGGTCTCAGCTTTCCTCTGTCCACTTTCTCTTTCCCCACCACACTCTCTCGCTCACGTCTGCTTTCACCTTGTCTGTGTCTGTGTATCTCTTAGAGTTGGTCGGGTTTTAAGCCTGCTTCATTGGTTCACTCCCTATTCAAATCAAAACATAAATTTGTTAGATTCCCAGCAGTCAGAGACGCACAGTAAACACAGCACACAACAGCAGGCGTTCGTTTCACACTCTGAACGGCCACATTCAAACATGTGGACACGCCCTAGGCCGCAGAGATAGCGATAGAGAGAGAGAGAGAAAGAGAGAGAGAGAGAAAGAGAGGTAATTGAATTTACTGTGTCTTGCCCCCACATTACAAGGGGAGTATATTTAGCTGTCCTGTTTATATTAGTGCATAACAATGTTCCTCTGTGTGTGTGTGTGCATATGTGTGTGTATATATGTAAAGTGTGCATGCCCACTTGTGTGAGGTTTTGTGGAAATATCATGTTTACTGTGTATCACATACACTGACAATCCCTTAGGATTTAAATGTTGTGTGCGTGTCCATGTCTGTGTCCGTTCGTCCGGTGAATCATAGAAAGGCGCTTTTTTTCCTCTTTCTTTTTTGAGGTGCTCAGTGTCACTCTGAGGTGACTTCCTGTACTCCTATCCTGTGTGTATGTGTGTGAGAGTGTGTGTGTGTGTGTGCACACATGCCTGGCTATGGGAGCCCTGTGTGTGTGTGTGTGTGTGTGTGTGTGTGTGTGTGTGTGTGAGAATGGCACCCTGAGATAAATGCTCAGACAAAGAGTGGGGCCACATCGGCCAGGAAACAGACGCTACCGCTGCACTAGCCCCTAGGGTGGGGCCAGGGCCAGAGAGATACACTCGCTGCACTGATGGGGAAGTCTTTCTGTTCCTGAGGTGTGTGTGTGTGTGTCCGTTTGCGTGTCCTTTTACACGTGTGTGTGTGTGTGTGTGTAGAGTACAAGAGATGGTGACACTGCCCTGATCTTGGGAAAGGACAATATCTTATAATATCTAAACCACCTAGAAGTGTAGAACACTTTTTGGTGGTACAGCACAATAGATAAACACCAAAAGAGAATGACTTTGATCTTGATTTTGAGGGTAGAACAGTGGATCCCAGGAAAGGGGCTTGGGAAAACGTGGCCGATGTGCGTGCATGCCAGGGACTCCCTAACTCTACAGGCCTTAATGTATGAGTAAACCCTGACCTGTAGATCCAGAGCAGGTGGCGTCTGGAGTTCACTTACATTCCTGACCGCTCGGTTGTATTTCTCACATGGATGCGGGAGCTTCATGAACCGCTTCACCGTGCGCCGACTCTCCTCCTGGAGTTGACCTTCACATGTTTACCTTCCCATTACGTGGATCCAATCAAGTCAGGTCCTCCTTGTGATTCCCCTTTTTAGTCATCAGCAACTGATTTGTTCGGGCAGTAAATGAGCCTGTAGCGACAATGACTTACGGTCAATGAGCACACAACATTTATCCCCCAGACTGACCCACCCAGTTGGCAGCAGTATGACTGCCATTCAATAATACTGTTGTGCAGTGAAGGGCTAAGCTTGGCGGAGATGATGATGATGGTGGTGGTGGTGGTGGTGGTGGTGGTGGTGGTGGGGTGGGGGGAGGGGTTGTTTTTCTCCAACAGCTTGTCCCGTGGGCATTTGTCATTGTTGAGGAATGGATGACCCTGTGACGCCCAGGTCTCTGCCTCAGCTGCCTCCACTATGAAAGTGAGAGGTGAGAGAAGATCAAAGGGGAGTGACAGCCTGGTGCTAGTGATGGGTGTGGTAGTGAGACCACTACATGTCCTTGTGAAGTTACTGTGAAAGGGCACAGCTTGATTGGGGTCACCAGTTTGAATCACTTTTGGCTATTTGGAGGTCATAGAACATTAT
Source organism: Alosa alosa (assembly GCF_017589495.1). Taxonomy (NCBI): domain Eukaryota; kingdom Metazoa; phylum Chordata; class Actinopteri; order Clupeiformes; family Clupeidae; genus Alosa; species Alosa alosa. The sequence goes on along the minus strand of NC_063190.1, from coordinate 22,417,344 downwards.
GAGGGAGGCGTCTTTTATCGAGGAAAGTCTGCCTGAACCTTACAACTAGGTATCAGAAACAATTAAGGCTATTTGTAGGTCATAATGTTTTTTTCTATGAAAGTGATGGCTATACCAGATCATGCATCCTTTGATTGTCATTTCCTCAATGGGGAAATAAGAGTCCCATAAGCCTCCCATATCTATGTCTAGCTGGGGCCACACCATATGATGTGAAAGAGTCAACCTATAGCTTCAGAGTTGGAAGGAAGGATGCAGGATAGCTGTGTTTTGTGTCCACCTTGTTCATACGTCCCTGCATACACTTATAGCTTTGTCTATATATAGTGTGTGTGTGTGATGTTTGACAGCAGATGGAGGAAGGTTTTTACATTGCCTCATTTTCTGCCCCAGGTTGGAAAACATTACGCCGTTTGAAGAGTGTAGCAAACATAAAGATGAATGGAACTGGAAACAAATGAACTCTTTTGTTGTAAGTGTGTGTGTGTTTTTTTTTGTGTGTAGTGTGTACGTGTGTGTACCTGTGTGTGTGTGTTGGAACTAACCAAAGCACCCACCCAGTCCTGTTCAACCTAATGACCTTCTTCCTCTTCTGAAAAACTGTAATTGTTATCGCCTGATGTAGTTGATGTAGAGCCCTGTTACAATAATTAGCCAGACACGGAAAATATGAAGCGATCCCTGTTCCCTCAGCCTGGGAACACAAACACACATCACCCCTTTACGTCAACCTGTGACTTGTCTACACTAGTGTATAGTTACCTCAACTTACACACACACTTCTTATATTTCAATTTCTAATATGTTTGGTATATAGCACGCACGCATGCACACACACAGGAAACGTCAGAGTGAGGCCTTGGTGTGGTGGCCCATTGTCTGTGTGTGTTGAGTGGCATCTGTCCAAATAGCTGCTCTCACTCGTTCTCCCTGTATGCTCTCTTTCCTCCCTTCCCAACCGCTCTCCACTACACTCATTCCACTACGCTGTTTCCCCCCCCCCTCCATTTTTCCTCACACACATTCTCTCTCTCGCTTCCTGTCTCGTTACATCATATAAAGTCGACTCTCATTGATGTCTCTCCTTGTCTACTGTATGTCTCTCACGATGGTGACAGTTCACTTTCTCGTGAACGTTGGACTTTCAAAGTCCATTTTTACAAGTGTCGATTTCTTCTTATGGGATAGTGTTTGACATGGGAACTCAAAAGAGAAAGGATTATCATACACAAATGAATACATTGTAATGATGGATCACTTCAATAATTTGATAATTCGTTCCATTGATTCCAGCCTCTTTAGCTGTGGTTTCTCCATGACTGATTCTCCCCTCTATTGCCGCCGAAGGTGAACTCACACTTCCTGTTTAGTGCCCTCCATTTTCTGTTGGCCCGATGGCGGGGTTAGTTAATAATCTGCTGAAGTCTGCTGACTGCCTGCTGGCCTTACTCGGTCTCTAAGCCCACGGGTGCCTTCACATCCAGTTAATCATGACACAGAGCCAGCCACAGTGTCCCACTACTCCCTGCCAGGGAGCTACTCTCAGGTGGAGAGGTGGAGAGGTGGAGAGGTGGAGAGGTGGAGAGAGAGAGAGAGAGAGAGAGAGAGAGAGAGTGTCAGCACCATCTGTTGAGATGTCCAAGTGTGAGACCTGTTGATTGAGAGATTTTTTTGAGAGATTCAGAGCTATTGACTTGAATAACGTAAATAAGTTTGTGTGTAAACATTTTATTCCCCCATAAGAGGTCATGTTTTGAACTGCCTGCCAGACTAGTGTAGAAGTCTGTTCCTGGTTAAAGCAATATGCCAAACTGTTGTTGGTACTCAAAAAAAAAGAAAGAAAAAAAGATCCTTTTTTTAGTTTTCTCAATGCGGGTGGTGTTTAGATTGCCCTGATGACCTTGCCAGTGACCGGGACGAGTCTTGTTGTAAATTTACGCTTTCCTTTGTTTACTGTATACGTTCTTGAATTGTGAAGTGCGCCACATTTTTGTTTAAGTGGCTTCACTAGTTTTGGCAGGCTGTTGTCTTCATCTTGGATCAGATGGCGCTTGGCAACGGAAGCCTTCATTTTGGCGCTTTGTTGTCCCCCATGTCCACACATACCGAGCGATTTGCACACACATATGGTTTTAGCAGTGACAACAGCTTTGTGCAACGTGGCTTGTTGAAGGCAAGTCATCGCATCATCATTGTCTCCATTCCAGAGGAGCGCAATCATGCTGTTTTTCTCTGTGGACGTATGCCAGCATTCCGAACATCCCCTGAATACGCAACACCCCTTTGGCACCAGGCAACACATAGCCTCTTAATGAGAGAGAATGCCAAAGAGTTCCTTAAAAAATGGAGTGGCTGTGCCAAAGAGGGATGATGTCATTCTAGCCATTGGGGTGGTGGATGTGTTGCGTCGTCAGCTTCAGAACCTCTGTTCCTGAACGTTCTTCCTCTCAGGAGTTTTTCCACTACCCTGGGCGCTCTGTTATTGGAAAAGACCCTGTACTGTGGTGTTGAAAGCTGACCATCCGTAAAAACCCAGATTGGCTAATTATTACTGTGACTAGGCAGTGCTCCTCCATATTGCTACATCACTTTAACATAACAAGTCCTCACAGTGTTTGAAAGCCTGTGTGAAGTATTTGTAGCTGGCAGTTGTGCAAACACTGAACCTGAAGTGTGTGCATAGACGTGCATGAGAATTGTGCTTTAAAATGTCTCAAAAGCTTTTGCAAGCACTTTCCCTTCAAGAGCTTGAAACATAGGGCTGTACAGTGGATCCAGAACTAAAGCACCCTCGTCCATGTAGCTCCTGCATTACCGAGCCCTTAACACTGGTCATTCCAATAAAACAAGAGGATGACTGGCCTGGATGACACTGACATAAGAGCCAAGGGTCAAGTGCGGTGTCTTGAAACAGAGGAAATGATAAGGAATAATAAATAAGCTATTGAGACATTTTAAAGCTCAATTCTCACACACGTCCATGCACACACTTCGAGTTTGCACAACTTTCGAAACCTTGTTCCGATTTTACATTCAACCTCAAGAAGGAAATGGGGAACCCCTGAAAGCAATCTTGATGCCTCATCAAGGTGGTTTATTTGTGACGTTTCTAATTTCGGTTTCATTCGAGTTGAGGCTTAGCCCATATGGTATACCTCCTAAACTGAAAGCCATATGTGTTATGGGAAATGCTGGAGAGATATTTGAGAGACAACTCTGTGCTTTCCAAGTTCCTGCTCTCATTTCACTTTCATTTTGTGGGCACTACTACATGCCCCCCCCTCCCGCCCCCACACCCACCCACACTCCAACTCCAGTGTGTGTGTGTGTGTGTCCATGCTCTCTCACTCCTTGGTGCATCTGGTCTGGTCATGTGGCAGACCAGAGCAGGAAGTGTCCAGCTGATTAGTTTCAGTCTTTGTCAGCGTTTGTCTGTGCTTCTGGGATCTGGTTACATCGGGCCGATCTGCACCTCGATAGCCACCGTACTATCAACACCTCCTGGCCAGCAGCAGGAATGCAGGGCACAGCCCAGTCGCCCAGCTAGCGTAGCGCCGTGTAGCTCGGAGCATGTTTGCAGTGAAAACGTCAGAACCCAGGCTGTATGTACAGTGCATACAAACGGGCCGGCTTACTCACAGACAGCTGGGCTGCTCTATTTCCGTCAAGCACCCTGGAGGCTGGTGTCAGTTTACTACGAGCGCTCACAGTGGGCCACACTTTCTACCCCTGAGACTTCTCTCTCTCTCTCTCTTTCTCTTTCTCTTTCTCTCTCTCCCCTTTTTTTCCTTTCTTTCTTTCTTTCTTTCTTTCTTTCTTTTTCTCTCTCCCATTCTCTTCTCTCTCTTTCTTTCTCCTGTTCTCTCTCTCCCTCCATCCCTCTCTCTCTCTCAGATGATTATATACATTCCTTTCATCTGTGTAACAGTGGTCAGCCACACATCTGTGCATTCATGACATGTAGGCTACTTAGTCCCTCATGGACTCTGTGAATGTCCGGCATCCCCCTCAACGTTTATTTAGTGCCAGATGAGAGGCTTGCACTTAAGCTCTTAACATTTGTTTCTAATATGGTGGTGCAATAAAAAAATTACAGCAACGTTTGGTGTTCCTCCCAAATAGCAATAGTTTAAATTTATATCAGGAACACACTGGATATATATGGACATTTTGGTGTGGTTTATGAATGCTACTGCTCTAGCTGGAGATAAATGCTGTGCTGTGTAAGTATTTGAGATTAATTTAAGTTACATACTGTAGTTCCGTTATCATTTCCCGACTCCCTGAACTGATTTAAGAGTTATTATGAAGGGGAGGGCTATCCCAGAATGCCTCACGGGGAGATTTCCTTTTGGAAAATGCTGAGAGGAAGGAACCAGAGGGGAGAGGGCTGACATGTAATCGGGGAAAAACAGGAGAATACCTTCCATTTGGGCACACCCTCCCCCACTGTGTGTGTGTGTGTGTGTGTGTGTAGGTAAAAACATGTGGATGTTCATATGTACACCTTATCACGGCTCCTTCTCAGTTGAGCTTACCCATCTTTGGTATCAAACATTCCCCCTGAGGGAACACCCTTGTTGAGGGATCTTACCTCTACAGAAAAACACAAAATTAAATTAAAGAGGCCTGACTCAGACATTTTTCTTAAATCTTATCGTCCTGCCGTACTCCCACTCTCTCTCTCCGTGGAGACCATGTAAACTAGGTGATAAAGATGGGGTTGTTGCCAGGCACCCACCGTTTTATTAGCCAGATCACATTACACTTCACGTTTGATCTCACCCTCCCTGCTCGATGGACTGAAGCCACTCCCGCGTTTGTGCTGTTTTATGGGACGGAAGATAAGAGGAGTCTTCAGGGCAGACTTTGATCAGGTTAAGCCCAGTTAGGTCGTAACACTGACATCCTGCTGACGCTGACAGAACTTTGACAGAGAGTATGAAAGTCTTCCTACTCTGTGAAATAATGTTTGAATGAATTTTAATACTTTTCTAAATAATAAAAAAAGACTAGCCTATTTAGAAAAAAGTGGAATTGTTTTTTTTTTTAGGACTACGAGGGTGGTAGTATAAAACTAATTTGTGGTAACTGTGGTAAACGTATGGATTGACTTTTTACTGCACTTGCTGAAACCGCCCTGTTGTACAAGATGGCGTGAAATGGTTACTTATTAAAGTTCTTAGCATGTAAATGCTTAGCAGTAAAGTCATGTGAAGTGGCTGAGGTCCTTTTGTCAATCACGACCAAACCCTGATTATTTTCCGAGGACTGACAAATGGTATGCAGAAAAGGCCTATGCTTGTTATCACTCAATTTCCCCCCAGGAAGAACACAAATGATAAGTGGTCATTTTTGAGATCCTGCCATTGGTGACACTGGAGACGTATGGAGTGCTTTTACCATAGTGGGAGCTACAGATCACTCGCTGGATCGTCTTCCTTCCTAAAAAAAGACGTACACACACGCACACGCACACACACACACACACACACACACACACACACACACACACACACACACACACACACACACATATATATATATATACGTCCCATTGTCTGAGTTAATTTCCCTGCTCTGCCTGCTTCTGATCCCTCCGGCCTCGCTAGCCTGATAAGTAATCCAGTGGTAACATTGTACCCATGCCCCCACCCACCCCCGTGTTGGCCTTGTGACCTCCTGATAAAGACGACCTTGCCACTGAGTCATGCAGGGGAGGAGGTTAGGACAAGGAGACAGCGTCTCCTTCCGCTCCAGCGCGGATGTTCCTGGGGTTCCTTCCTGTTTTGTGACGGTGTCAAGAGCAAGTGTGTGTGTGTGTGTGTGTAGGGGCGGGATCCGCTGTCACGCTGGTGTGTTTCTGTGTGTGTGTGTATGAATGAGTGAGTGAGAGAGAGCGTTTGTGTGTGTGTGTGTGTGTGTGTGTGTGCGTATGTGTGAGGAGAGGAACAGCCTGGCCTTCGGAAGGCTCCCATGTCCCATCTGAGGGCACCTCTCTGGCCCGTCCATGTCACACTGAGATGACAGCGGGAGAATGAATGAGTCGCTTATTTGGTCCTCCGTTTCCTGCCTCAGGAAAAACAGCGAGTATATTTTTCGTCTCCGTGCTCATTGTGTAATCATTACCTGTTTGTGGCTGCTTGGACGCCCGGACCGATGCGGAGCGCTTCTGGGGTTGAAGGCAGGCTGCAGGAAGTGTCTGGGTGGCACTGTCAGCAAGCATTGATGGATATACACAGTGAGAAGCCAAACATACTGTACACGTGACTCAGTCCTGGAGAGGCAAACATAATTATGAGGATGTTCCTTGGCACCATATCATTACTATAATTCGTATGCAGAACCAAGTACAACACGACATGATCGAAACCGAGTTTGATATATGGGGCTGGGGCTGGTGATGAGGCTTCCCCTTTCTCCAGCCCATACAGAGGTCTGCGCGGGACAGATTTTTAGTCCCACTTCCGCTCGCATCCTTAACCTTATGTCCCGCTCCCGCCCACTAAAGCCCGCACAAGATATGCAGGAGGGATTTCAGTTCTTTTAGTTTTGCTTTCTGTCTCACGAAAGGAGCACCCAACTCACACAACTGAGAAACACTGCCAGATGTCTGATTTGGTTTTGAATGTAGGCTACCTTCCTTTTAGAAAGGCACTAACAACTGATGTAGCCTAGTGGTGCCCTCTTCCTCTGTCATCCTTTCGATTACGACAATGGATCGGAGCAGCAGGAAATAATTGAACCCACTTATGAGCCTACATGTACTTATGTAGCCTAAACTACTTGAATAATTTCCATATTTTATTTTACGCACATATTTAATTTGTGGGAGTGCAGTGAATCTGTTTCTCCCGCACCCACAAACGCACCTCTCTCATCCCGCTCGCACCCGCAAAGAGATTTCAAAACTTGTCCCACGCCACACTCTTTTGTGTTACAACCCGAAGGGGTCTCCCGGGACTCATGTGGGAGTGCAGACCTCGACTCCCATACACCCACTCATCTAAACATTCTTTCCTCTCTTGTGTCTGTCTGTGGTGTCTGTCTGTCTATCCTCCGCCCCTTTACTCCAGGTTATGACTTCGCCGCCGTGCTGGAGTGGTTCGCCGAGCGAGTGGACCGCATCATCCTCCTGTTCGACGCCCACAAGCTGGACATCTCGGACGAGTTCTCAGAGGTGATCCGCGCGCTCAAGAACCACGAGGACAAGATGCGCGTGGTGCTCAACAAGGCCGACCAGATCGGCACGCAGCAGCTGATGCGCGTCTACGGTGCCCTCATGTGGTCGTTGGGCAAGATCGTCAACACGCCCGAGGTCATCCGCGTCTACATTGGCTCCTTCTGGGCGCAGCCGTTGCTCGTGGCTGACAACCGCAAGCTGTTCGAGGCCGAGGAGCAGGACCTGTTCCGCGACATCCAGGGCCTGCCCAGGAATGCTGCCCTGAGGAAGCTTAACGATCTCATCAAGCGCGCCCGCCTGGCTAAGGTAAGCGCCAGGGAAGCTGAGAACGACGCTTGGTGTGAATGAGTCATGGCCCTATTCCTTCATCGGCCTTTGGCATCGTATTGGACTGTTCCAGGAAACCTTTTGAAGGCTAAAGAATGGGAGGATGTCATCTAGTGCAATGTTTAGAATGCGAGTCGATAGTTCCCAGATTAAGACACTTAATAAAAATAATGTTTTATTTTGGTACTCAGCTGGACAGGTTTCAAACTTTTCTATGGAGGATGGAAAGATTTAGACAAGCCAACAAATATCAGCCAAGTTTGAAGCGTCCTTTGTCTCTCCCACAGGTCCATGCCTACATCATTAGTGCTCTGAAGAAAGAGATGCCCAACATGTTTGGGAAGGAGAACAAAAAGAAGGAGCTCATTGCCAATTTGGGCGAAATATACACCAAGATTGAGAAAGAGCACCAGATCTCACCTGGGGACTTCCCCAAGCTGGCTAAAATGCAGTAACGGCCTGCCCGCATGCTCTCTGCACACAGAGGAAACCCATTGAGACCACGGTGTTATGGGGAGCAGGAAAAACAGAGGAGCTCTGGGAGGAGAAAGAGCACCAGATCTCACCTGGGGACTTCCCCAAGCTGGCTAAAATGCAGGTAACGGCAGGATCAGCCCATGCAGCTCACAAGCATAGAGACACAGGAATTGGGGAGAGCAGGAAACCAAGATTGAGAAAGAGCACCAGATCTCACCTGGGGACTTCCCCCAAGCTGGCTAAAATAGAGCAGTGAATTAAGGGAGAGCAGGCTGGGAGGGAGAAAAGAGGGATCTCACCTGGGGACTTCCCCAAGCTGGCTAAAATGCAGGTAACGGCAGGACAGCCCGCCCGCTCTCTGCACAGAGGAAACCGTAGCATAGAGACACAGTGAATTAAGGGAGAGCAGGAAAAACAGAGGAGCTCTGGGAGGAGAAAGAGCACCAGATCTCACCTGGGGACTAACATAGGAGACACAGTGAATTAAGGGAGAGCAGGAAAAACAGAGGAGCTCTGGATCTCAAAATGCAGGTAACGGCAGGACAGCCTCCTGTAACTGAAGATTTAGGGAGCCCCATTGGTTTTTTTTTTGTTTTTTTACTCCAGATAAATCATGGTCTCTATCCCTAAAGAAGATAAATGATAAAAGCATTTGTGGAGTCTCAACAAACTAAGCAAGCGTGGCCACCAAAGAGAGAATGGTGGACTTAGCAGGCAGAATCAATATCAATTGTGTCATTAGATTTTGTTTGCAGGATGTGAGTAGGACACTCAACGAAACATTATCGCTTGAGAAAATAATGACTCACATAACTGAATTAAATGTCATGGAACGACTCATTTAAGAATCTTCCCACTCCCTGTGGTCATTAAACTTGAGTTTGTTTCTTTCTATTACTATTAATATAGTCATTGCTTTGTTTACATTTACCAAATGCAGTCCCCCAATCTAAACTCACACCACGCCATTAAAGAGTGCTTTCTGCTCATTCAAAATGGTCTACTAGAAATCTAGTATAGATCAATATTAACATGAAATACTACTAGAGATCTATCTCTTTTTCTAGCAAGTCATTGATGTAGACTATTGCAAAAAAGTCAAATAGTTTTGTTAGTGATCCATATTGACATTGTACAGATTTGGAGTGCAAAGGTACACATTAGTATCGAACCATTTAAGTACAGGGCTTTAGGTTCAGTACAGATGTGTACTGAATGTACCAAATGCAGTCTTTAACAGTAATCAGCAGTAGGTTTTTTTGCTTGCGGACCATGTTTCAAGTTCAAGTTCCCACACAAACCATAATGTCAGTATATATGTCAATTAACGTCAAAAAACATTTGACACCTTTTCAAAATACTATTCCCATTGTGCTTCAAAAATATTACACTCCTAGTACAGATCTAGAAAAACAATCTAGAATAGATAACATGTAAGAATACTCCAATGAATCCATGCAGTATGTTGACATGCCTTTGGTCTTGTACACCTTGTAGGAGATCCTGGCTGGACAGGACTTCAGCAAGTTCCAGGTGATCAAGCCCAAGCTGATGGAGTCGGTGGAGGACATGCTGGCCAACGACATCGCCAAGCTGATGACGCTGGTGCGCCAGGAGGAGGCGAACATGCCCAGCCAGCAGGTGCAGGGCGGCGCCTTCGAGGGAACCATGAATGGCCCGTTCGGCCACGGCTATGGCGAGGGCGCCAGCGAGGGCATCGACGAGCTGGAGTGGGTGGTGGCGCGCGACAAGCCCACCGACGAGATCTTCTACACGCTGTCGCCCGTCAACGGCAAGGTGTCTGGCAACATGGCCAAGAAGGAGATGGTCAAGTCCAAGCTGCCCAACACGGTGCTGGGCAAGATCTGGAAGCTGGCCGACGTGGACAAGGACGGGTTCCTGGACGACGACGAGTTCGCGCTGGCCAACCACCTCATCAAGGTGAAGCTGGAGGGCCACGAGCTGCCCACCGACCTCCCCGAACACCTGATTCCACCCTCCAAACGGGGGCTGTAGACGGAGCCGGGCAAAGCAGACGGGCGACGGTGGTCTTTGAGCCAGGGTGGGCTGGGGGTAGGGCAGCGTGGGGTCTAAGGGGTTAAATTCAGAGGGAGTAAAAGGCGTACAGGTTTGCATTCCAGAATCCTCAATGTTACAAAACATCCCAAACCTGTGTGGGAGAGCACACACAAATGTAATCTGCTGGCATATGTCTTCTTTTTTTAAGAAAAACCAAAAAGCAAAAAAACCCTGTACTTTAGGCATTTGTCTCGTGATTAACAGGTTTTGATCGTTGTGGTGCCTTGAGTGCAGCCTTCTGGGTAGGTGGGGATTCACAAGGGAAACGTTTTGCAAGGCAAAGATGGAGTTGGTAAAATACACCCTATTAAATAACCATAAATAAATAATATACAAAAATGAAACTAACTTATTCATGAATTCCAGTGATGTGATATTATTATAGTATGAACCATTATCTCCACTATTATTCGTATAGCATAGAAATGGTTTCTTAATCACCATTTTTATTCTCATCGAAAGTATTCTGCCACAGTGTATGCAACAATGCATGTGAAATGCCCTCTAAATCTAAATATGAAAATGTTTGGCATCTTTTAGCTGTTTTATGTAGTTTTTTTCGTCCAGTCTGCTCTCTCGGTGAAGGTTGAGCCCTTGTCATGACACTCCTCAATGTAAGAATCAAGCAGTGGAACAATCTCTCAACAAGGGTTGTATTAAAAGAGCCCTTGTGCAGTGGGAGAAGGGAGAATTTTTTGTGTGTGTGTGTGTGTGTGTGTGTGTGTGTGTGTGCGTGCGCGTGCGCGCGCGCTGGTAATCTGCCTGGGTCCACATGTAGTCTCTATAACACATTACATCTAATTACAAAAGCGATGATTTCCACCCTGCGTATGATTCTGTTTTTTGACTTTGTTAGTTATCAAAAGGCTGTCTAGTGCTTAGTGTAGTAGATACACCATTAACATACAGTCACATGCAGAACAGTGTTGTTATTGTGCAGGCCTTAAAAACAGTGGTGATCTATTCAGTTATGTTATGACCGCATACAGCTTCTCCAGAAGTTGCAAACACTACACTCATCACAATCTATTTGTGTGGTGAAACAAATGTTGTCTGCGTTGAGTCAGCGTGATGCACATTGATATACAACATAACTGTTAGTCTGTGTAGACGTTTCACAGGCCTTTCCAAAGAATTTCCTGTTCTGTAGAAGAGTACATGGCAAACGAACGACCGTGTAATTCTGAAGTCAACATTCTCTGTATGTTTCGTAGGACACCACTGTTTATTAAAAAGACCTGTTTTGAAGCAAAAGTGCCTCCGATAGCTACAAAATGAATAGAACAGCAGCCATCCTCTATAAATAATGTTCATATGTATATGTTTTAGTCTATTTTGAAATAAAAATGTATCACATTAACACACTATTTTGTTAATTTTATGTGTACTTTGTCATTGGCTGACTGTTGAACAAGCTGAGCAAGCTCTGCCATATCACGAGCGCCCCCTACTGGATTCTATTCTGCATTTTATAAATTAAAATAAAAATCATCTGTCCACAGATGGTGTACTCAAAAATATATTTGATTTAATGGTGTGTATATGCTGTATTGCAGAGTGCAAAGTTTAATATTTTGTTAAGTTTGAGTTTATTATCATGTACTCATAAATAAGCATTTTTCAGCATTGAAATCCCTTGTGCTCAGGAGTCCATTCAACTTCAAGAATACATTGAAAAAAATACTATAAAAATAGGATTGAAAGAGAAGGAGGAAGAGGGTAAAATAAAATCCAAAAAACTAAGTGCCATTATGTGGGGATTTCCAAGGACAGTTCAGCATCCTGATGACTTGCAGGCAGAAACTATCCCTGTATCTGCTGGTACGGGTCCTTATGCTCTTGTATCGTCTGCCAGAAGGCAGGAGGGTGAAAAGACAGTGGCTGGGATGACTGGGGTCAGAGACTACACGCTTGGTCTTTCTTCTGCAGCGCTGGCTGTAGAGGGATGGATGGTAGGCCTACTGTAACTCATTCCTTGTAATGCGCTGTGCTGATCTGACAACTCTTTGTAGCGATTTACGATCCTGGCAGTGCTGTTACCATACCATGTTGTTATGCCACCAGTCAGAATGCTATTGTACAGCAGTAAAAGTTGGTCAATATTTTGTAGTCCATGCCAAATTTTTCGCAGACGGCGCAGAAAGAAGAGCCCCTGTCTACAGAGGCGCACCTTGTCAACAGGCAAGCCAGGCAACTGCTCGGAGCCCCGAGCCGCTAGGGGGCCCCCGACCTGGTCTCAGCGCGTTTGCTGGTGGGACAAGCAAGGATTTCGTCCATAGAGATTCAATGATGTATTTTGTGTGCTCCTGTCCTGTTGTACAAACAGTACATCTGTACATGTAGGCCCTATGCTATGGCCTTATAAACAGCGGATCTGTGTTCAAAAGAATTCAAAGAATCCACACATATTTAGGCTACTGTGGTAAACGTCAATCGAGGGTTCAGTGATGACGGATCAACATCTGAGTTTGACATTTACTCAAATGAAGTTATAGTAGGCTAATGTTAATTGGCAGAAAGATTGAACATGGTTTGCTACATCTATATGACAATAAACTTCAGCTAGCTAGCGATAGTTACAACTAGTTAGGCAAGGAAGGAGATGGTTAACATTATGTTTGTATTAGGGCTGTCAACGATAACGTGTTAATTGCAGTGCGAGTAAGGACCAAGCATTCGCGTGATTTAATCACATAATGGCGTGCTGCCAAAGATTTTTAATTTTACACCGTCACTTCTGTTATCAACGATTCTCTTTGGCTGCCAATATTTTGACCCTTTGATGCACCGTTTCTTGTCCTCAAGTCGGCTGAATGGGCGTTATACTATACGACATGGGATTAAAATATCACTGAAACACCTCAAGTTTAAATAATCTACGACATGGGTCGGCAACAGGCGGCCAAAGCTGCCGCCACAACATGTGCTTCTGTTTGGAGCAGATAGGCCACCTTGAAGGTGCCGCTGCGTTCGTAGTGTGATATTCTTTTCAAACAGCGACAGCGTTGTTGCATATCAGATACACAGGTTTTGCATTTGTGAAACCGGGCAAGATGAACGCAAAATTTTCTTTTCTTTTGTTTCCATTCCTCTTTATAGGCCCAGCTATTTTTCTCCTTTAACTCCTGTTTTGTAGTGCCCACATTTACTGCTCACAATATTGAAAGGGGACTTGAAACAGAGTTAATCAAGACAAATGAATTACTAATTTTGGTAGGACCCCAATAAAACTATTTCACTTCTATACTTTATATTGGGTTTTTGAAGTAATTTACTGTATTTAATTCTATTGATGATTGATTGATTCTATTTATTCTGGTGATGAACACTGGTCGGTAGAGTCCCCTTGGAATTTTTGCTTGGGGCCCCCACAGACTCTAGAATCGCCTCTGCCTGTCTAGCTGTCTTTGTGACCACACCAATATAGTGTGTCCAGCTTAGATCCTCACTGATGTTTATACCCACGAATCTGAAGCTTTTGACTCTCCACAGCTGCACTCCCGATGTGACTGTGTTCTTCTCCCTGCAGTCGTCTGTAATCCACTATCAGCTCCTTGGTTTTTGTTACATTGAGCAGCAGACTGTTATCCCGACACCAAGATGTCATTGTTGCCACCTCTGCTCTTTAGGCAGACTCATCACCATTACTGATGGAGCCGATTATGGTGGTGTCATAAGAAAACTTAATGATGGTGTTGGAGCGGTCAGTTGATAAAGAGCATCCGTACGTACGTGTTGTTCTGATCCAAGTGAGAGAGAGCAGTATTCAAGGCCAAAGCTACAGCATCATCTGTAGACCTACATTATTGGGCATAAGGCATTATTGTTTACTATGTTATGGCTGATGGGGAATATAACCTGATTCGCATTCAAATTATTTACAAACAACATTTATCTGTTTTCACTTATTAAATACACAACATCTGGTGTTTTGAGGAACAGCAGTTTTTTTGTGTGTGAAAATGCTAAACTGCTATGCTTGAGCGACAGAAAATATGAATTTGCCTCATATTCTATTCTCTTCATATCTTTGATAACAATATAACTCTTACTACTGCCTACAATGTTTCATAATCTAAGCAAATGAATGAGCAAAATCATGTTGCGTTCATCTGTGTTGTTATCAGGGCATATACTGTGTAAAAGTGTAAATCTTTTTCTGGTTCCTCCTACCGTTCTCTCTCACACTTTCAAATAACAAAACAGCACAAAAAAACGACATGCCAAAAAAGCTCATGACAAATTTTTGGTTGCATCACTCTAACCATTCAGTTATTCAACGCAAACCTGCCACTCTGCACGTAAAGTATGATGTATGTATGTATGTATGTATGTGTAGGAAATGTTCCAGATTGCAGATAAAAAGAGATAGGCTTAGCCATGTTTGATGGATGCAGGCCTGGCTGAGAAATTGCTTCCTGGGATATTTTAGTTCTGCCCTTTGTGTCCCGGTCAATGATGCATGTGTGGTGCCATTGAGGAGCAAAACAACACAACAAATCAGACCAAGCTTTCTGTCACTGGTGGATGCAACCATTCAACAGAAAAAACCCTACAGTACCATTACCTCAGCACCAGGAATTTATTCGTAGTCAACATTTTCATACAAATATATACAATTTTTTTCATCTGAATCATCTGATATAGCAGCCCATTTCAAAAGGTAGAAAAAAAAGTTCAGCAGTATGTCATCATGAGGCATTATCATAATGGTGTGTGTGTGTGTGTGTGTGTGTGTTAAATATAAAGCCCTTTAGTCTGGACAGATGGGACATTCCTTTTTCGTACCGGACTGGAGCCACACACGGACACACTGAAATGCCGAGAGAAACACATTAACATGTTATCCACTGTCCTTTAAACGTGTACATGAATACACACATACAGCCTTTAAACGTGTACATGAATACACACATACAGCCTTCTGCGTGGCATAGGAACAGAGAGATTTCACATCTCACCTGCGTATGAATGATGTGGGGACATCTCATTTTATATCGGCTGTGTTCATCTACATGGCCCTGGCACACTAAGCACAATTGAACTACAGGCTGAAAGGTGGGGGTGGAGAAAAAACAAGCACAACACAAATATGTAAATGCCTGGTGGTGTCGAGGTGATGAGCATGGATTTTACTGTAAAAATGCCCATATTGGAAATGCCACACCACCTGCTGTAGGTAGAGAGACATATTACTGGGACAGAGCAGCTCTTTGCTTTATATACTTATTCAGTTCACTTATAAAGTTGCATGTAGCTACTTGAATGACATTTTTGATGAGTAATTCATAACGAGTAATGATCCCAATCACTCCACACCCCTGGTTACCTGTGGACGCTGCGGTGGTGCCTGGATGCCCTGCAGAAGGTTTGCGGGCTTCTGAGCAGGAGTGCCCACAGGTGGCTGCCCAATGGGTCTCATGGCCTGACAGAGACAGACAAAAGAGTGGGAGAAACAGATCAAACGTTGCATACTGGTGTGACATGGGTGTGTGGGTGTGTCTGATAGACCCTTTCAACTGCATAAACAAACATGTGCGTTACTAAGGCATTTCCAGAGACACAGAAAACAACATTGAGCTAACGGTAACTTAGGGACAAAAAAAATAATAAAAATAAAGTCAACATTTTATAGAGCACTACACAAACGTCTGATTCATTTTCATTTCAAAGTATCTGCGTTGGTTTTGAACATTTCAACTGGAAACCCTCTAGGAACAGATTGAAAGTCTCTCTCTGTGTGTGTGTGTGTGTGTGTGTGTGTGTGTGTGTAAGTAATGATTCGTACGAGTAAATGCTCACAGGTTTCTGGCTGTGTTCCAGCCTCTTTGCCACCTGATGGCAGAGGTCCTCCATGGCCATGCCGGACAAGGTGCCGCGTGCAGACTTGATCTGCTGCAGGGCAGTGGTGAGCTCTGCCCTGGAAGTCAGGAGAGAGAAAGAGAAACAGAGACAAGACAGAAAGTGACAATGAGAGCAAGAGAGTATGGGTGTTGTCAGTATGGTGTTAACATTACCATTTTGAAAAGACCATTTTTAAATCAAAACAAAATGAGTTTGCTTCCAAATAAATTTGTACTTTCAAGACATTAAATCAGTTCTGTCTATGTCCAATTATATTATGGAGAATTGCAGGAATACTACAAAAAAGGACAGAAAAACTGCTATTCAACAATTATGTTCCCAGGCCAACCCTACGCTTTCAAGGGCAGATGCTCCCACCGCAGATTCCCCCCAAGCCCAACAATTATCTTGGACAAAAAATTGCTATGTTGTGTCAACGCTAAGTGTTAAAAACCCACAGAAACCACAGAGGAGGTTTTACATACTGTATAAGAGTCAGACATACTGTATAAGAGTCAGACATACTGTATTAGAGGAGGTTTTACATACTGTATAAGAGGAGGTTTTACATACTGTATAAGAGTCAGACATACTGTATAAGAGTCAGACATACTGTATAAGAGGAGGTTTTACATACTGTATAAGAGGAGGTTTTACATACTGTATAAGAGTCAGACATACTGTATAAGAGTCAGACATACTGTATAAGGAGGTTTTACATACTGTATAAGAGTCAGACATACTGTATAAGTTTTACATAGGAGTTTTACATACTTTTAGTTTTACATACTGTATAAGAGTATAAAGGAGACATACTGTATTAGGTTTACATACTGTATAAGAGGAGGTTTTACATACTGGAGGTTTTACATACTGTATGTATACTGTAAGAGTCAGACATACTGTATAAGGAGGTTGACATACTGTATAAGAGTCAGACATACTGTATAAGAGGAGGTTTTACATACTGTATAAGAGTCAGACATACTGTATTAGAGGAGGTTTTACATACTGTATAAGAGGAGGTTTTACATACTGTATAAGAGTCAGACATACTGTATAAGGAGGTTTTACATACTGTATAAGAGTCAGACATACTGTATTAGAGGAGGTTTTACATACTGTATAAGAGGAGGTTTTACATACTGTATAAGAGTCAGACATACTGTATAAGAGTCAGACATACTGTATAAGGAGGTTTTACATACTGTATAAGAGTCAGACATACTGTATAAGAGTCAGACATACTGTATAAGAGGAGGTTTTACATACTGTTTACATACATACTGACATACTGTATAAGAGTCAGACATACTGTATAACAGTTTTACAGACATACTGTAGGTTTTACATACTGAGGAGGTTTTACATACTGTATAAGATCAGACATACTGTATAAGAGTCAGAGGTTTACATACTGTATACTGACATACTGTATAAGGAGGTTTTACATACTGTATAAGAGTCAGACATACTGTATAAGAGTCAGACATACTGTATAAGAGTCAGACATACTGTATAAGGAGGTTTTACATACTGTATAAGAGTCAGACATACTGTATAAGAGTCAGACATACTGTATAAGAGGAGGTTTTACATACTGTATAAGAGTCAGACATACTGTATAAGAGTCAGACATACTGTATAAGAGTCAGACATACCTCGTCCTCGTCGGTAGGCGAGTTCCCAACATTTGTAGCACTTTGTCCAGCTGGGAAGGCTGTGGGGGATGGGTGGGTGCAGCAGCAGCAGCAGCAGCAGCAGCAGCAGCTGAGGCCGTGGAGCCAGGTGGCAGTGCAGTGGCCTGTCTCTGTGGCGCTGCGCTGGGATACCCCGGAGCCAGGCCTCTGTGTGTGGGTGCCGCGCCAGGGAGGAGGGGGTGCGAGGCAGCTCCAACTGGGGCACCCGGGCCCAACGCTGTCCTGCCCATGGACTGTGGTGGGGGGCCAAGATGGCCCATATGCACAGGAGGTGGGCGGTACGGTGGCATCTGTGGTGGCAGCGGTCTGCCCATGAAACCATAGTGTTGGCCTTGGAGCTGGTGGGTGGGCTGGCTGAAGTAGAGCAGCTGCAGCAGGCATGACCAATCATGGACGAGCACGGTGGACAAACATAAACAAACAAACAATCTCAATGCTCTGTGTAAATCCACAGTCCAACACTGCGGGCCAGAAATGAATAGAATCGTTGTGCCATCTTATGACACTTACCATTGGGACTTCTGGTAAAGAGGGAAGGGCCACTGGAGGAAGGTCCTCTAGTGTCTGACCCCGTTCAATCTGCTGGATCATCATGTTAAACTTTTCCTGGAACAAAGGCGGGGGAAAACAGAGAGCAAGAAACACTGACTTAGCATTACTGCATACCGGTATACTGTAACAGCGGATTGTTTTAACGGACCCCTCTGGATTCAAAGCTTAGTGAGCAATTCTCCCAGCAACCCCAAGCCTTTGCAAATATGCCCACACCCAACAGAAACCTAGTGCAACTATATATAATATTACATTGCAATTAAAAAATAAACTCTTTGGTTTTGACGAATTCATATTCTTACACGAAACACATTTCCTCAGCTCACGTGCCACAGAGCCCTAGCAGCTAAAGCCTCACCTGTAGGCTGAACACAGCATTCCGAATAGTGGCTACTTTCCTCTCCCAGTCCAGACTCTGATGCCGATATTCTGACGATGGGTTCATCCTGTACAATTTGCAGATCAGGCAAAATTAAGTGGTCCATCAAATTATAATCCAACATGGCACACACATGTATGAAAACAGGGCACAAAACAAACCTCAGAGACTGAATATGCTTCTCGGCCTCAGCCAACCATTCTTCCAGTTCACTTATGTAAACCTCTCTCTGAAACTCCAGTGCTTCTATCTGTTCACACACCAACACAGGTAACGTCAGTTATAAATCACGGTGGTTGACTTGATATATGTGGTCAGATGTGTAGAAAGATGTGTGAAAACTGAACACATAGTTTGGTAAGACCGAATTCTCCTGACCTCTTCTCTCAGGACATTAGTGTTGCCCTCCTCTACCTCTTTCTTCAGTCTGTCCCTCTCTTTTCGAAGATCAGCCATCTCTTGTTCCCAAGTTTCTCTATGTGTGAACACAAGCGCAAGCGCAAGCGCACGCGCACACACACACACACACACACACACACCTTTGTTAGATATTTTAACTCATACAGAGGGTAGTTTTACATGTAAAATAGTTGATAAAACTGAACACTCAGTAATTTAGTTCACAGTGGTAATGCTCTTTGAATCTGTGGATTCTTACTTCTGTAGTGAATGTTCTTTCTCTAGCATATCCAGTGCTTCTTTCTTCTCCTCCAGTTCCACTTTCAGACTGATGAGAAAAGTATTTTTTTCACAGACAACACGTAATTACATTTTTGTAGTAATATTTTCTTAACCTCTGGCTCTATCCACTGTCCAGTAAAACAGAAAACATTTCCATTTGTATTTTGTCTCAAAAATTTGGTTTCATCCCTCACAGTCTTTTCCTTTTTTAACATTGTTTTGTTTGTTTGTTTAACCTTCTTCCCTTGTCCACCATTTGCCGCGACTCTGTGAGGAGCTCTTCCTGTTTAGCAAGGAATTTCTTCTGGTTTGCCTTTCTGTTGCTATGTTCCAGTTTCAGGTGTAGGGAATCCAACTTGTCCAAAAGTGTCTGTAATATAAACACTGAGTTTAGCAAACCCACAAAATACATACCGAGAAAGCAATAGTAAAAAAAGTGGAGTAGGCCTACCAACCTGATGCTGACATTTTTTGTCATTGGTCATTCGCTCTAGCTCCTTGACTTTCAGATTATGTTCCAACGCTTCAGACTCCTGCTGTTTTTTGAGGTCCCGATACTCCAGGGTCAGGATTTTTGTCTCCTCTTCCAGCGACCTCTATGAGGCCAAATACAAAAAAGAAAATACAATGAGAATGTCATGGCATGGTTTGAGTTATGTATCTAGTAGTTAACAGAAACTAAACCACAATTGGACTTGAATCATAGTCGTGTGATCCCGATAATTTTAAGTCAGTGTTAGTTTTACCTGTACCCCAAGTTATTGGTGTAGCATAAATAATAGTAGGCTAATTAGGCTACACTCATTGGGAGAGAAAAAGTTTTTTTACTGCTAGAAGTTGGTAATCTACGGAGCCCTAGAGGGGTCATCGCAAAATGTTTTGCATGTTGAGAGAATGTGCGCTCGTTTTACTACATTGTGCGCTCGTTTTACTAAATTGTGCTCTTGTTTAACTAAATTGTGCCCTCGTTTAACTATATTGTGCACTCGTTTTACTAAATCGTGCGGCTCGTTTTACTAAATTGTGCTTTCGGTTTACTAAATCGTGTGCACAATTTACTATATTGTGCTCTCGTTTTACTATAGTGTGAGCTCATTTTACTAAATTGAGCTCTCATTTTAAGCATAGTAAAACGAGGGCACAATTTACTAAACGAGTGCACTATTTACTAAAACGAGCGCACGATTTACTAAAACGAGGGCACGATTTATTAAAACGAGAGCACAATTTGTGAACATGGTTATAGAACATTGTGAGCACGATCTACTTAAACGTGGCCACAATTTGTAAAACGTGCACTCAATATTGTCTTGACACATGTAAACATGAGCACGTTATAGTATATTCGAGATCTCGATATACTAAAACGCACCCACGAATAATTAAAACGTGGGCTCGAAGAAATTCAATTGTGTGCACAAAAACATAGTGTGGTGTCAAGGGGTATCCCGGGAATGACGTCGGGAGGTGTGTCGCTTGTAGTGACGTAGAGGGAATCTCATTGATTGCAGTGCACCTGGTTATAGCCCCGTTAGGTAGGCTGTAGGTGGGAGAGCAGATGATTGTGTGTGTTTGTACAGGCCCCTTGGCAACATCGTCCAGCTGAATGTTTGGCGAAGTTTTGAGTGTTTGTTGAGGTCCAAGTGTATGCAGAGCTGTGGTGTTTATCGCGAACGGTGTGAGCTGGGCTACATAGCCTGAGAAGCTGAGCATCGTGAACGACACTGTTTATGTCTCCCGTTTCATAGTCCGTATCAAAGCTTACCTCGTTGTGTGCATCATTGGTGTGCGCGTGGGTTATATGGTGAGGCCCATCGGGCGCTAGAGGGAACCTTATTGTATTGGGTGGGTATTAGGCGATACTACTAATACGCAGTAGCCTATTTGTACCAACAGTAGGTCTACGTGTTGTAATTGTTTGGGAGCTTGTCGCTGTGATGTGCTTCGATTGACTTCTAGACCTCACAGTTAAGTCAACAATCCAGGAGATAGTGGAAACCGGTCATTAGGCTACAACAGAGCCCGCGAGTAGCCTTTGTAGTAGAATTTCCCCATTATGGGTCTCCATAGCTGGCGGTTGACACCACAGTGCCCCTGCTACAAAGAGTAGAAGTCCGCTATAAAACATGACCACCTAAAGTCTTTAATTAGCTGCTTACGGTTATCATCACATTACCAATATGAACTGTTACAGACAGCTGTAGGCCTAGTCCATGTCAAGGTAACATGAAGTTGCCACCACAGCACAGCGAGCAGTGAGAAAATGTCGGGAATTACTAAATGTGAGCACGAAATACATATTTCGAGAGCTCAATTTAGGCCTACAACGGGGTCACGTTGTATTAATTCGAGGGCTCAATTAAAGGAAAACGTGCTCACGTTTTATTAATTCGAGGGCTTAATTAAAGGAAAACGTGCTCACAAATTATCACGACCAGAAAAAATATCACTTAAAGTGAGCTCTCCCGGGCTCCGTAGTAATCTTATGAAAGTTCAAAATGTAAATAGTCACCATCTTGGTTTCCCAATCCGGGTCGGTGTTGACCGCTTTCTCTTCCATTAGAGAACTCTATGAAAATACGACAGTTAAAAGGTTGTCTGTCAATGTAATTTCAAGCATTAGTCTTAAAGTCTGTGACTCGACTCCTACCGATAGCATTTTCTTCTCTGTTTCAGGAGTGGTTGACGATGCCATTTCGCTTTTGTTCTTCATGATAAGGTTAACGCCACAAAATTTCAATGGAGATTCAAGGGCATATTTTTGGTTCTGCAGTAACAGCAATTAAATAGTGTGAGTGTCAGTAGTCGTGTACTTAAATGCTATCGCAAGGTGCAGTACTGTGGCATATAAACTTCCGGGTGAAAGGACTGACAATGCCAAAATAAGAGTACCTAGGCCTACAGCTAAGAGGGGCTCTGGCATAGATATCTTAAATTATTCTAGGCATGTATAAGGTCCTACTATAATAAGCTAATACTATTTTTTATAGTAACAATGTTTATGTATTATGTATTTTATTTCTAAAAAGGGATATCGTATATACACTTTTCCACAATTGTTAAAACATATTTTTTAAAACCTTTCACCCTTTTCTCCATTCTCAAATTACATTCACAGAATCGACAGTTCTTGCAAAATAAAACACTCGCCTCAAAACTTGTGCTCAGAACCAGAGTACCGATCCAGTGTATGATTGAAGTGTTCCCTTAATTTTTTTGAGCAGTAGGCTATATATATATATATTTGTTATGTCCTCACAACGATCGTTCAACAACATGTTGCATGTTCATAACCATCCAGACTGTTTGCGACGATTATGACCAGCTGTTGCAAAAAAAAAAAAACGTTTTCTAGTTCAACAGAATAATTCACTTAACAAATAGGCTACATAGGCTTACAATAACCTATAGCTTGTATAGGCCTATTAGGCTATTTCAGTCAATATTCTGACATTTCGATTATATAGCCTATCATATAGACTATTTCTGACATTATTTTCATTTGGACTATTCAGACTTTCACTCAATATTCTCAAGTTTCGTTCACAGAGGTCTAGACATTAAATATTCTCCGGATTTCAATATAGCCTTCCAATATAGCCTAGGCCCATTGCATTTTAAATTTTGTTCAGTGCTCTCGAGTTTCATTCCATTCTGACCATCGATATCCTCAAATTCTATCCAGTGTTCTCAGAGTTTATTCCAAATGTTCAGACTTTCATTCGGCCTACTAAGCTTAAATTTCATGTTTATTCCTAGGTTTTGTTCCTATGTAATGCAGGGAACACTCCACATAGGCTATTTGACAGAGATTATGTTAGGCCTACTCAAAAATATTTTCAGTCATAATTCACACAAATGTGCATCTCGCAAGACATTCATTTTGTGTTGTCTTGCATGCAAATTTGTGTGTGAAAGTGACTTGTGCTCGTGCGCATCTTAAAGTGCATCTCTGTCATCCAGCTGATCCCTGCTCCACGTCAGTAGATGGCGGTCCTTTGCAAATAAAGATGAAAACAAACCCAACTGTGTGCAGACATTCGCGCTTCGTTTGCGCGCGTGCTGCAAACTTTTGGGTAGAGTCAAGACAAGACAAACTGTCAGTTACATGTTGGCAACTGAGCACCATCCAAACATCAAACGTAGCCTTAGGAAGTCGACTTTCTCCAAGCAGGAAATATATGGTTATTGTCGAGGTGAGTATCCGTGTAACCTTTCAGAACTTTTTTCTCTCAGTAACGGGTCTTGTAGACTAGAAATTGTATTAATGTTGTATTGCAACTGGTCGCATATGGATCAGGTTTTATCCTTACAATTGAGTCTGTTGATGGGCATTATCTTGATTCTGCACATTGTAGCCCGGTTGAGATGTGATCGTTTTGTTGTCAGCTGTCTGCTATAATAGCTGCTTGCTAAATACTGTGTTTTGGCATAAGCCCCCAGGTTTAAGAGTTTTCCCTTTCCTTTTATATTTTTTACATTTCTACTGTTCTTTTACAGGACTTGGTAGGCCTACCACTTCTTTATTTAAGGTTTTCAAATCTACCTAAGTATGAAGAAAGAAATTGAAGCAGCAGGGGCATTCCTGAAAAATCTGGTTAAAAGGTCTGACAAGTTGAATTCGGAACAAGCAGATGTCTTTGTAGAACATCTCATAGATATTTTGCAAGAGAAGTACAAAGCTCATTGGTACCCAGACAACCCCACAAAAGGTCAAGCATTTAGGTGAGAGGTTATTTTAACTAGATTTTACTTTTGCCATAATCAATAGTTTTGGTAGCCTATCTCCCATTGCTAAAGAAATGTTCCTAGAAGTAGGCCTACAGCATTTTTGTTGGTTTGTTTACACATAAACACAGTCTAGGCTTTGTTTCAGGTGTGTTTTGATCACCTTCCTTTATTGTGCCAGAGTGCATAATGGGGAAACACTGATAAAGAATAATATGCATAGTGCAAAGCATGTGAAATATGGTTATGGTTAATATGTCCAGAATTACATACTTGTTGCATTGTTGCTTATCTTTTGAATTATTTTATTACTGCATGCATTTTTTGATTATGCAGGTGTATTCGTGTCAATGGTCACCATAGCAAGGATGCAGAATTGCTTTTGGCATGCCAGAAAAGTGGTGTACAGTACTGCTACTTAGGCTTGCCTTTAGAACTCACCCTCTGGGTGGATCCAGGAGAGGTCAGTTGCAGGTGAGTCTCAAACGTTAAGCTTGTCTTTTGGGATTTGCTTATATAACTTGCATATCATTTGCGTAACTATGCCTACTGCTTAATGCTTAACATTGTCTACTTATCTGTTTCCACCTCTTATCTTCATGTTATTAAAATCAAGCTTATAAAATTACCTTACAAAGATTACAATGCTAATTTCAGACAAAGATTCACTGAGAGTGATTCAGATTGAGTTGTTTTTTGTATTTTTAAGGCAAATGACAGCAGTATATTGCCTGTATTGTTTATTTGTTCAGTAAAACTTCTTGGGTTGTTTCAGCCTAAAACATTTATTTTAGTTTTGTTCTGTAATAAAGGAATATAGCTCAAAAGATTTGTGTCGGAAAACAACATGTATTGGAATTGGAAATGTCAGATTTGCCCTTTAACTTGTGCTTTGGTTTTAGAGGACATCATTTAAACGGGTTCCATTCCCCTCAGGTACAGTGAAGACACTCCACCCTTTACCCTTGCAAGCATCATTGGAGATGATGATGATGATGATAATGATGATGATGAGGATAATGATAATGAGAAAGTCTTGCTGAAAGTGAGAAGTGCCTTGGAAAAAGTCACCTCTGACTATCATTCGGAGACCTCATCAGATGATGACTGTGTCTGTATATCCCCACCTCCTGAGAATGACAGTGCTTATACTACCCCTCCTTCAGAGAGGGATAGTGATAGTGGCAAGGCTTCTCAAAGCTTTTTTGGTGTGACCTCGTATCCTGAGAACAACACTTTCAATGGCACTTTTTCACCACCAAATAGGCGTAGTGGTGCCCCCACCCCTACACCTCCTCAACACAGAAGCCCCCCTTTACAGGTACATAGACAGGAAGTTCCATCCGATCTGTTATCAGTTAATGTGTCATCAGTTACTCTTTGGTATGGACGTGGACTGAACTGTTGTTTTTAATGTGTGTGTGTGTGTGTGTGTGTCTGTGTGTCTTTGTCTGTGAAGGTTGTTTACTCAGGTGCACCACCATTGTCACCACTCTCCTGGAGAATACCTGTGAGATCTCCTGTTGAGCCTCGATCCTATTTTATGCTGAATACACGCGTCCGGCCCTTTTCGACGGTCAGGCCCCATGGCTGGTCAAGGCCTGTCCACCGCAATCCTATGTGGAGCTGCCCCTCTGCCCGATCGCACCAGGGAAGTACTTCAGCGTTTTGGTCTTCGGCTGGGAATGAAAGAAGATTTGATGGAAGGATGAATTTAAGCAGACCACTGAAGTAACGTGTCCAAATTCTGTTTGGTTTTTAAAAAATAATCAGCCACTACTTTCACTTTTGTGTGTTTCGATTTGCCAGAACGTTTTTGCACTTTAGGTGACTTGTCGAATAACGTTGTACCTTGTTGTAAATTTTTTTGATTAACTGATAAATTTAGTTTTATTTATGTATAATGTGTAATGCAGTGCTCTTTGATGTAGGCCTATGAATATTGCCAGTAGCGAATATTTAAAAGACAGTATTGTATTTATTTGCACAATGGTGTTAATCATGATAAAAAATAAACATGAATGTCTAACCTCTACAGGCTCGTTTGGGAAATATTTGCCATGAAAGGATTAGCTTTTTGTAACTGTACTCCGCATCAATTCCACTCAATCGCAATTTCAGCATTTCACAGAATATTAAATGGATGAGCAGAAAAAGGACAAAATGGGCAATGAAATTAAAATTATGGGATCTGGGAATTATTTTAGGGCTAGAAACAATTCATAGTGAGACAGACAAGGCACATTAAGACTTACTGTTTCCCGCTGTAGGCTAATGAGCTGAGGGAATAAACCAGCAACCGTCTTATTACAACATCAGATTTTAGGAATAAATTCAGTGGTTTGTGGTACACGTAGCTTATGATTTCTTTAGCGTGGGTGGGAAAATACTGATGGAGTAATGATGACGTGATAATGTCTGAGAATCAGTGAATGTGCTAATGAGGATCTGAATTGCTCCAACAGGATGAGGAAATACAGATACAAGTGAAGCTCTGCTTATAGGAAGGCTCAAATCATAGGCTACTTATGGAGCCTTATTAAAATGTTAGCAGACTGAATTATTTTAGTTGCTGGTCTCTGTTTATATGCCAAATTCATCAATACTACTCAGTCAATGGCATTCTAACACTGAGGATGGCTGCTGTTTCTAAGTCTAGGCTATAAATTGTGGGAAACTATGAATAATTACATTACTGATTTGAATGGCATAGGCTAGGCCAATAATATTGTTCAGAGAACATTTGGGAAATTATCAACTGGAAGGTTGTGCCCAACAGGTAGCCTACTTCCAGCAGTTTGTGTAAAAATGGGAAATGTCTGGGATTATCAGTGAAATTTGGAATTATTTTACTAAAGGTAAACTTTTCATTATATATTTGCTAAGCCACATATGACAACAGGCCACAGACTTAAGTATTGAATTAAATATTGATTATGGGAAGAGGTAAGTCGCAGAGGTTTTGTTTTTTAATGAAAGCATGTGTCCATTTATTTTCAACTGGGTTGTTTGAGACCATTACATCGTTTGTGTGCACACTAGGTGGCGTACAAGGTACATTGTGCTTATACAAAGTTTACAATGGAATGGGTACCCTCCGGAAATCACGTGTCTGTATCCCAGCCTCTATCCACCTGCTGAGGCGGAGAGGGAGCGGAGTTTTGATACAGCGAGAGGGAGGTCGGAGAGAACAGCCGTCGAAGTTGTTGTGTTGTTTATGAAAAGAACTCCGTGGATTAAACGCAAAGGGATGGATTTGATGACCTTTCACTTTTGTTTTTTTCTATTAGTACTCATCACAGGTATGTTCTTAAGATTTATTTAAATTTACATTTGGTGAATGTCCCACAATTTCTGGTAACGTAATGTTCCTGAAGTAACGTTAGCTTTTCCAGCTTCCGAGTCCAGAACTTAACCAGCGCTCGGTAACGTTAGCTGGTTTTTAACTAGAAAGTTAATTTTGAGAGACCGTAGACTTAGTTATTCGTGTGGGTTTGTATATTAATCGAATTGAATATGCCATTTAAATAATTACTGAATATCGAATCTATCGTCCTGAAATTGTTTCCTCTCAAACAAATGAAATTCTGAGTTAACTAGTGTTACCACAGGTAGATATACCGTTAACGGTAATATGCTCAAAGGCTATGCTCAAACCGAAACTGCGACAGGTTCTTCAACTCCGACGCTTCGGTCTTCAACCAGCACCCAGCAAGTTAACGTAATGAACTGGTGATTTTGTGAGTTTAAACTCGAATGCTTCGTTGTTGAATTAAATAATCTGCTGTAAATCAGGATTTCCCTTTGCCTCCGTGTTTAATTTAAATATTGGACGACAGCAACTCCATTTTTTGTGGTAAATCGATATTGGCAAGAACCTGCTAACAAACGTTAAGAAAGTTAAATAAGTTAAAACCATCAGTCCTCCCATTGTGTCTAGGAGTTTTCCCCCCACCACTTTACCTGAACCAGCCGAAGGTCATGTTTAGGATAAAATTAGACGTTTTAAACTAACGAAGCTACATTAAATCTAATCAGATTAAATAAACCCATATAATCAAGATAACGTTTCAGAATGTAATCACATGGATTGCGCACGTTCTACGGAGTTGGTAGGGAAACTTGATAACATTACCATGGCTTAAAACGTGTTTATTCTCTTGGAGTGAATGTGGCATAACTGGCATTATCTAGGGAAAAAACCGATGTAACGTTAATGTTATGTCTATAATGTTTTAGTTGAATCCTATGCCAAATCTAACGCATCAAAAATCACATCAGGCTAGCATACGTGCCAGTCTCCATACGTCTCTGCAGCCATTTAGATTGACATTAGCTTTATGAAAATTGTGATGAAAAATAACGTTAAATCAAATACCAAGAATTACCTATAATTTATCCTAAGATAACATACGAGGGGAATGTTTGCAACAAATCTCCCATGTGTGATGCTGGGCCCAGGCGTATAAAGTTGTCAGAAAATATTTTGTGACCTTCATTAAATGGGTATTCTGGCTATCTTTAGTAGGGATGTTGCAACAGTTTGTTTTGCCGCCGATAGCTAGTTAACACAATGCCTTGATCCGCCTTAAATCCTTCACTGGGTTTCAAAGACCGGTGGGTTTGTCTGCCATCTGCCAGAGTAAAAGCGACCAATAACCCACCCCGCCCCCTCCAACCCCAAAGACTGCAGTCCACGGTCTGTTATATGTGGATTTGGTACCTTCACCCCAGCAAGTTATTTTGTCAGTCCTGATTGTAATTAAGATGTGTTGATATCCATCTTTGCATCCACTAGATGTGGAATTCATTTCAGTTCATAGTATGAAATAACCCCACTATGATCATGTGATGTTTATGAACACTGTGACAACTATCATTTGTCGCAAACGTATCAAGAATCCTTAGTAGTTACCTATTGGTAGCTTAAACTAAAGTTCTCGCTTCTCGTGATTAATTCTTGCATATGGGGGGTGATGGACATGAGTCATGGCCACTACCAGTGTGGCGTTTCTGTTCGCGATATATCATAGAATAGACCTTTAGGGGTGGTATTTGTTGTGTCCCAGGTCCTGGTGGTAATATCTGTGGAGTGCTAGTGGTCCTCTGTTGCATAAAGGCGTATGAGGCAAAGTGTGTGATTTAAATAAGTGTAAACGGCTGCAGATGGATTGTTAAAATTGATTGCCAATAAAAAGGCAGCTGTAAACGCAGTTACAATTTCTAAATATATAGTTGGGTACAGTCCCTGTATGTAAACCCAATGAGAGAACTGAAGGATGGCACCTGAAAGATATTGGACAGAAACTGAAACACCTGACTTTCCGCTGCCTGCTTGGAGAGGCTATGCTCAAACCGAAACTAAATATAGATAGTGTTCTGATAGATAAGGCCTTGGCGTAGTTGTAGCCACCAGGTTATAAGTCCATGAGGTTTTACAGGGTGTGGGGGAGAGACCACTGACAGGGCAATGACATTCCAGTTCACTGGTCACTGATAAACCCCTTGTAGTAATGGCAGGCTTTGCATACAATTGCACTTCTCAAATGCAGGTCTTTGTCTAAAAGCCAGGGACAGTGAGGACAATGATGTGAAGTTTGTGTAGATCTGCAGATTTTCCTTCCTTTCCCCTACTGTGGTTTTGTGCGTTCTCACACCGTGCACAATGTACTAAATTGTAATTATCACAACAGCATTGTGACAGCTGTTTTCTTTAGAGTGTTGGTGGTGTGGCCTCTATTTGGTTCCACAAGCAAACAATTTGATTGAATTAAAATACCAAATAGCGATTTTCCATATTTATAGAGATGTTTAAGTTCTAAAGTTGGATGGCATTTACCTTTTAATGGTGCATTAATGGATCTAGCAACTGATTTTCCTCAACGCGTTAATTAGTGTTTAACCATTGTGAACTAGAAAACTGGAAAAATGTAGCATGTAGTAGTCTAGAATGTAGTGGCTGCCACCACTAGTGACTACTGGAGATATAATCCAGATGTCTTTCATGCAAAGTACTTGTTTAATGGTTATTTGTTTAGGATCTGAAAGATGAAAAAATGCTTGTTTATAACATTGTTCAACATAGTCTCTCAGGACATTTTTTGTCAATGTTAATTTTATGCTTTATTGTCTTGTATAGGTTAATCTAGCGTAGACTTTGTACTATCGAAAGGAAAGCAGTCCTTATCAAGATGTGTTTATGTGCTGAATTAGCAGATAAAGTGTGAATCACTGAACACATTTAGCCTGTTATAGTAAAATAACCCAGCAATGCGAATGTAGCTTGGCTAGATTGAGTGGCCAAAAGGTTCAGTTAGTACCTGATCAGCCTTCCCACTTTAAACCCCCAGCCAGGCGACTGTTGCTAGGATACCTGTTGAAAACAGCAATGCAGGGATATCCTTGAAACGTGCCGTTGTGTGTCCCAGTGTGTTGGCTTTCAAGTGTGTGGAAAGGCTATCCACTCCTGAATGCGAATGGGTGTGCGAAGCAGAAGAAGTGTGTGTTTTTTTTCTTTTGTCTGTTTTTGTGGTCTCAAATGAAGCCTTGTTTCTCCGATTTGTCAGATTCCTCTTTAGCAAAACTTTATTTCCTTTTCATGGGAAGGACCTTTGTCCTATTCAGTGCCATTCCCATGGCTACATTTATCTCAGGTGTGACCCTGTCTCCTGGATCCCATGACAAAGCATGTTTCTCTCAAATGTGGCCTGCACTATCGGGTTTTAGTGGAGCGTTTTGGTTTTGAGTTTCACTTATAATGGTTCTATTTTTGATGAATGATTCTGCAGAAAAGGTCACAGATGGCCTTTATTCATCTCAACTCTCAGGGAAACTAGTACAATTTCAAGTAATTCAAAAAACTGTTGTACAAATGTTTCAAGTTCCACAAGATGGAACATTTTCAAAGAAGAAATCATGTTGTGGCCCTGAGATGTATTTTGCCTGTGAGAACAGCCTTGAAGCTCAGGAAGAGTGCAAGATTTGTTAAAGCCTCTGTCAAAACGTTTGGATATTTTTATTTACACTTTAACTCGTCAATCAAGAGCAATTTGCAAATATCCACAATCCACAAAATTGTGATTCATGCATCAGACAATTAGTCTGGCTTATGTGCTGCATACGCTGACAGCATCCAGATGGAATTACACGGATTTACCGTTAGAGTAGGTTTCCACTCGTGGATACTGGCTATTAGTAGGCTCACTTGTCTTTTTTTTTTTGCATTTATTTTCTCTATCCAATTAATGATGTACACATCATGCATTTTCACGCTGGACACATTACTCCGTCTTTGACCCAATAAATGTGACAGATCTTCAAAGACATGTCCAATGAAGCCTGATTTGAGTGTATGCAATATTTTTGACAATTTAGAATGGATTGTGGTTAACTTTGTCACTTGATTAATGTGGTTTACATTTTAAAACATCTGTCCAGTTTCTGAAAACCCAGTGCTTGTGTTCTACCAGTTGTATGTCACATACATTTTACTGTCGAGGGGCCAGAACTCCACAAACATGCCTTTTGGACCCGGTTGTAGATGTGACTATGACAAGAGAAAAGAAGGGAACAGGAGACTGGCGGAAAGAGAGCAAAAGAGGGCTAAAACGAGGGTGCCAGTGGCTGATGGACTGAAACAGACTTTGGGCGAATGAACTGCTCAACCTGAGGAGAGATTGTCATTGTCCAAACGCAGGCAGTTCCTGCTGGAGGTCACCACTTTGCATTCCGGTCCTGTGGCTGTGCCTGTGCTGTGCTGTGCTGTGCTGTCGTTTCCGCCCAGCGCTGATTTCTGCAGCAGCAATGCTGTGCTCTCACCTCCAACCCGACGCAGAGCGAGCATCCACCCTTCCGTTGTCCTTGGAAACGAGGGCTTCATTTGTGTTAAACAGACTTATGGGCTGCATTGAGCCAGTGACGTAAATGTCGGACCCATTCTTGTAACTGGGCTCTTCATGCAATGCTTGTATTTAGATCTAGATGCTCTTTGTCTACAATGTCAGTGGAGAACAGTGGATGTTGTTTCGTTGATTTGCCAGTGCTAAAGCAATAGGCTATTTCTTAGACGTATCATAAAAGTTGGGCAAATTACATGCCGTTGCGCATCAGTAAACCTACAGGCTCACTACTGTCTGAAGCATAAACCTGTAGGCTAAACATAGGACAAAGACACCTAAACCTGACGTTAATTCTCTATTCATATGTAGGCTGAACAGGGGATGTGTGCAGTCCTGCGTATGATGACCCGTTGCGGAAGGCTCATGTGAGCCTTGAGGTCCAGAGTGTTCTGGGTGGGGTGTCACTGAAGCGACCGTCTGTCCTCCATTGTGGTGATGTGTGAGGCCTCATGAATATTCAGCACCGCGCGCCCTTTAATATTTTAACATGCCAGAGCTGTACAGGCAATGCGTCTGCTCCTGTTCTCGTAACTTTGAGTGGTGTGTGTGTGTGTGTGTGTGTGTGTGCTTGTGTGTCGCTGATCTGGGTCTTAACCTTGCCCAACACACTGCACTGACAGACAGACACACACACACACACACACACACTCCCACACCCTTACTCCCACGTGTGCACATGTTATTTTATTTCCCTCATTTTCAATTTGAAGAGTGAGTGGCCCATTAAGACAGGTCCCGATTGCATGTCATTAAAAGTGGTGATAATGATTAATCGCAGCCCTGGCAGCTTGGTGCGCCGTTTTCACCCGTTCATTTTTTTTAATTTTTTATTTTATTATTATCGCTCCGGTGGAACAGGGGCCCCTCTCTGTATTCACGGCCCATCCCTCAGCCCTCTCATTCACAGCTACCTGCTAGAGAGACAGCAGTGGCATCAGCCCCCTCGCTGGCTCCACGCCAACCTCTGCAGGAAGGGTAGATGAGAGGATGGGAGAGGAGGGGGATGAAGGGGGTGGTGACGGCTGGGCAGGATGCACAGGTGTATCAGGATGCTGTGTGTGTGTGTGATATTGACAGAGGATACAGACGCAACGCGAAGAGGATGCTTCGACGGGGAAACAAAAGGGACACTACTTCCTGTCCTTACTCTCGCGTCACCTTTTATCGATTCGTTGCTGTGGTGGTTTTTTTTTTTTTCTCCCACTTTTCTCTTCTCTCTTACTTTCTCGATATCACCCGTATCTCCTTCTTCTCCCACACCGACTCCTTACCCCCCCCCCACACCCACCCACGTATTCTGTCGATAAGCGCAAGGTCACAATGCCACCGCTATTCACCCTCTCCTCGCTCCATCCGTCATCCCCGAGGTATCACTCCGCCCAGCTGGTCGGAAGATAAAAGGCGTCGCGCATCCATCACCCTCCAGCCTCGCGCCCCTCCGCCGTAATGAGGAGTAATGGACAGCATGACAGATACACCTCGAACTGAGACTATAAGTGGGGCTCAGGGTTCTTATGACGCTCTTCAGATCTCCTCCTTTCACCCCGTTGCTCGGAAAGATCAATGGGTGGGCTGGCTTTTTACATGTAGGTGTCATCCGTCATCGTTTGATCAGCCTTTGTGTTTGTTTGTTTTGTTTTTATTTATTTTAGCCCATTTTTATAGAGTCTATTACGTTTTGGATAAATCTGGATGGTAGTGTGGTATGCGCGTAGTACAGCGGGTGACGTGCGTGCACGCCTCAGTGAAATTTTGTTAAACTGTCCTGCTTTTTCTCCCCAAGTTCAATCATCACACCAGTCACCAGTTACGTAAGAAGCTTCCGCTACTGAGGATGACTTCACCTTAACAGATCACCGCCTGATCACCGTGTGCTGTTTTGCATTTGAAGGAATGCTTCACCACAACAACCAGATAAATAAATAAATAAACAAATAAATAAACATTAATAGCCAAGGCTTTGGAAGCTAGGTCTGAGAAGATTTGTGGGTTGTTTTGATCCTCTCGTAGCTTAGAGGCCATGATTTTCAGTGGTTTGAAATGCATGATTGCGGGAGACCAAGGTTTTTTTTTTTTATCTTTTCATGGTTGATTCTTTTGTATGTTTCTTTTAGGGATCGACCGATATATCGGGCCGATATTTGCGTTTTTTACGTGTATCGGCATCGGCCGATAAGCCGCTGCATTCATCGATAGTTTTTTCCCCGCATTATTTACATACAGGCGTCCACGGCAGCTCTGTGTTGCTGGAGACGCTGCAATTCAGACTGCTGACTGCCCTTCCTCCACGAGCAGAGTGCTGAAAGCCTGCTCTTCAAGACAACAGTGAACTTTAAACTTTCAAAGCATCTTTTAACTGTTTGACTTAGCTGAAATATTGCCATACACTTTGAAGGTGGAAGCAAGTTTGTGGGTCCAAATGGAAAACACGAATGATAGATAGGTAGGCTACTTTTTTTAATGCTTAATGATCGTTTATAAAACTGCTTGCCATTGTATTTAGGGAGCTGCAAATAGCTAAGTTGTAGGCTATCCATATTAATGCGGTAGCTGTTACAAACACTGGTCATATGATTAAGTAGCCTAATGGCAACGTTGTTCCGTGGTATTTGTGGGAGTTTTATTCAGCGACCACCTGGCTGAGTGTTGGACGCTTGTGGTGTGTGTGTGTGTGTGTGTGTGTGTGTGTGTGTGTGTGTGTGTGTCTCCCTCCCTGAATGCCTGTTCTATAAAACATGCTTGCCATTGTATTTAGGGAGCTGCAAATAGCTAAGTTGTAGGCTATCCGTATGCATACGGTAGCGGTAGCTGTTACAAACACTGGTCAATCATATGATTAAGTAATGCCGACGTTGTTCCGAGATATTTGTGGGAGTTTTAGTCAGCGACCGCCTGGCTGAGTTTTGGACGCGTGTGGTGTGTGCGTCTCCCTCCCCCTCTCCTTCGAGCGGGGCGGAGTTGCCATCGCAGTGATCAGAGCTTTAATAATGAGAGACGTGTAGTTGAATATTAATTCGTGTTAACGTTTATCATGTACCAGACATACCGTATGCCGTACTTGTTTAGAGCCGTTTGCTAACGTTATCATTATCAATCCAGTTCGATGGTGGTTCGTCAGCCACCAAACAGAAGTTTGTGTGTGCGTGTACCAGACATACCGTACTTGTTTAGAGCCGTTTTGCTAACGTTATCATTATCAATCCAGTTCGATGGTGGTTCGTCAGCTACCAAACAGAAGTTTTGTGTGCGTCTGGTCTGTCTCACTCAGTGGGACACACGCATCATCACAGCGATATGAGAGTGCTGCGCTACCTGAAGGAGAGATTTTAAAACTTTGAGAGATACGTTTTTGACGTTGATGCCGGTTAGAACAGAAACATCTGACCCCACGTTATTACCACGTTATTTTCCTCTGCTGATTTATGTTCTGTGGTTGACACATCTGGCAGCTTTTTTTAGAAAAATATAGACATAGAAAAATTATTTAAATGTGTTGACAAAGGACATTTTGTGATGACTTGAATTGTGTCTTATAATATGTCAGCAAGCAATGCATCATCAAGGCTGTGTTGTAAGATGTTGATGAAAGCATTTTGCACAGTTAACCATATCCAGTGCACCCATCCATAAGTTCAATAAATGTTCCTTTTTTTAAATTGAGACTTATAACATTTGTTATCATCATTTGTGTAATTATGTGTCATTTGTATGATGTAAATTGAGGGAGCAAAATAAAAGCAGGATCGGCTCCAAATATCGGCTCAAGAAAATCGGCAGCCTGTATCGGTTATCGGCTAAGGCTGATGGAAAAAAATCGGTATCGGCACTAAAAAATCCACATCGGTCGATCCCTAGTTTCTTTATATAGCTTTAGGTCTTTTGACCTTCAATGGCCTCTTCCTTTTATTTGCTTGAAAGGCAATCATTAGTGTAGTTTTTGATGAAATAACAACATTCTTTGTGTTAGTCGTTTGCATGCACTCCCATTTATGTGTTGTGCAATACCGCTAGCGCTTACCACATCACCTGACCTATTGATCATCATTTTGCCATCT
Organism: Alosa alosa; assembly: GCF_017589495.1. Taxonomy (NCBI): domain Eukaryota; kingdom Metazoa; phylum Chordata; class Actinopteri; order Clupeiformes; family Clupeidae; genus Alosa; species Alosa alosa. The sequence goes on along the minus strand of NC_063190.1, from coordinate 22,381,441 downwards.
GACTCGTAGCACGGAACGAAAGAGAAAAAGTAATAGGAACTAGGTTATGCTGATGACTTATCCGGTACATGTAAAGTGAGTGAGTCAATGACTGTTGCTACATGAATGTAGGAAGAGGGAATTAAATATTCCAGGAGGATCCAGGCTAATCTCTAAGCGCTCTGCCGGGGGTTGTCAGTGTTTCAGTGTTCAGTCTAGTTGCATGAAAAAGGCTGGTGGAATGTATATGAGTCAGATTTACTGTCAGACCTGTTCTGTGGTTGGCTTCTCACACATCATGATGGTCAGCGGCTTCTCAGGGTAGACGTCCTCACACCACACTGCTTTCTCTTTTGCTGCCTTTTTTATGTCTTGTTCTCAGGTTCATTGACTACTTTTAAAGCTTCGCTCGCATACCTCAGCAAACTAACCTATTTCCTGTTCCCCCTGGGAAGCACTAATATATGCAAGCAAAGTCAGAAGCATACTCTGTTGTACTCTCTGGCCGATTGAAGAAATTTTTAGAAATAGTCTGGTTTTTATGATCAGTGCCATTACTGTTCTGATTAAGAAGCTCAGAGACCCAATATGAACGTGGCTTACGCAATGATGAGCGCACCAATTAATCACATGAAAACACATCAGAGGCAGATGCAGTGGAGGAATATGGGCAGTATCTTTCCCTGGTGTGTGTGTTGTTCTTATGACATATGTAGAGGGAAGTCTCACATCATTGTTTGTCCATGAGCAAAGGGAGTGTTTTGTTTTGTGTGTGTGTGAGCGAGAGAGAGAGGGAGTGTGCGTGTGACGTTATCGCCGGTGACAGCCGTGTCTCCAGGGTGTGGCTGTGGCAGGTGTTCTCAGGTGCCGGGCCTCATCCTGCCTGCCAGCAAGGTCTCGGCTCGCAGCTCTCCCCGAACCAGCCGTCGAGCCACATTACACAGACCAACCCAATCCAGCCAGCCCGCCCGCCCGCCCCACCACCACCACACACACACACACACACACACACAAACACACCTACCTTACCTGCCTAATGTCTTACTTACAGAGGAGTGGGAAGCATTCCATCGCACCGCTAACCCCCCGATTACCTCCAGGCTGTGGAGTGCTCACTCACCAGGAGCTGACAACACTTTTAGAGGGAGGGAGAGAGAGAGAGAGAGAGAGAGAGAGAGAGAGAGGAAAGGGAGCGAAAGAGAGCACAAGCAGCCCTTTTCATTATTAACTGTAGCACCTCTCTGCCAGCATCAAACTAATACTCTTGTCAGTGTGGGCCGTATATACTCCAGCACTCAGCTCGTACACTGATAACGGTTCAGGTTTTGTGTGTTGTTTTGACATCGCCGATGTAGGCTGAAGAAAATGACCTTGAGAGCTGCACACTCTGTCTTATCAGCCTGTATCCTGGCCTCGTTATTAGGCTGGTAAAGAACACGGGAGATATACAGTGTAATAGATATGACACTACTGAACTGTGAGCAATTCATGGCAAGGGATGGAGATGGATTTAGAAGGGGTGTGGTGTGTGTTTGTGTGTGTGTGTGTGTGTGTGTGTGTGTGTGTGTGTGTGTGTGTGTGTGTGTGTGTGTGTGTGTGTGTGTAGACATGCTCGCATGTGTGAAATGGGTGAGGTTTGGAGGCAATTGAAGCAGCTGTTGGAAGGATCCATTTTTAGCCGTTTATCTCATTGAGAAACATTACGCAGTGTTGACCGTCAGCTCACAGGGGAGGACGGCAAATATGCACAGCGAAACATTAGGCCTTGCCTCATTTCATTGCCCCTCAACAGCCAACCCACCCTCCCAGCATTGATATTCCAACCACTGCTGTTCTAATGTCAAATCAAGGCAAATTATTAGTATGCTCATACATATGTAAATGACCTTGGTTGTCTCAGAACATGCGATTTGCTTTCTCGAGATTGTAATTAATTATTTTTCCCTGGTACATTTTGACGGGCTGTCTCTGGCACTGAGATTGAGCGCGCCAAGACTTCCTTTTCTTTTTGCATGAGGCCATAGAGGCTGTGGATTACCGTATCTCATGAAATTTCACAATAGAACCATTTACAGAATCCCTCTTTATCTCTTTTTTTTTTTTGCCACGAGAATATAAATATTGCAGATGGCGCTGTCTATTATTTATCTAGATTTGTTGTCAGGGAGAATTGCATTTCAATTTTAGTTGCCTTCATATTTTTTCCCACCCTAAGAACTCAGAAGAGGCTTTGAGCAGGGGTGAGCGAGGAGCACAACACACAAAGCCGGCGTATAAATGTTTCATTTCAGGGCGTTAATGGGGAAGAGCAGGTAGCACCTGCATCTAAATGAACGCCATTATTGCCGGATCGGCGCCGCCGTGCCTCGACATCTCCCAGCTGGCTGTGGCGAGAAACACCTCAATCAGTTTCCTGTCTGCTTCGTCCTTAACCTGCAGACATCACCTGTGCCCTCACTCAGACTCACACTCACACTGTGTGTGTGTGTGTGTGTGTGTCTGTATGTGTGTGTGCGCGCATGTATGTGTGTGTGCGTTCATGCGTGTGTGTCCGTCTGTCACTTCCTGGTGGCACTCCCACCGACGATGGTGGGGGTGAATATGGAACATACACAGGTGACCCCCGTGGGGCTCCAAGGTGATTGGCTGAATCCCAGCCGGGTCAGTCGGGTCAGGTATAATTACAGAAGTCCATTTTACACCTGTCCACCCACATGGATCGGCCTCGGCCTGACATCAGCCGCGTTGGCATGCTCCGGCCGTGGATTCCACTGAGAGAGAGAGCGAACGCCGCTGAGTCCATGGGACGTGATGGCCGCTCGATAGATCAGCCAGCCGTGCGGAGGCCAGTGTTGACGCCAGTGGCAGCTCCCCGGGGTCCCGTACTCCAAATGGAGCCGCGGCTCTGCCAAAACATGCGCTTGATGTGTCCATTATTGTTAGAGTCTGTGTGAAGGAGAATGCTAAATCCTTTCATGCCAAATCGTAAAGGAGTTGGCTGTGTTGAGGTCTAGACTAGTAGACTGTGACTCGGCATAATTAATTCACTTTTTCAGTGGAAAGGCTGTTAGGCAGCAAAAGGTCCTCACAAATGAACATATAACTAAGCAAGGGACTGTAATTTACATTTGTCCCTCACTGTAATTCCATAATGTGTGTTTTACCATTGTGTGTTGCACATAATGTGTGTTGTTCTATAAGTCGCTGTTTTCATACCTTGATGAGCTTATTACTGAGACTCACAGCTCCCTAAATGCAATTGTGTTTCATGAGCCACAACAACTACAAACTACTGGTCAGAAATTTGTCGGGCAGTTGTAGGCTTGACAACACTGTAATTGAGCAACCACTTGCTCATATTGCATACCATCTGGGCCAACAATAATGGTTCTGCCGGCAGTACAAAGAAGATGTGGGTCTGTCCAAGCTACTTTCCATCTCTGTCAACACTTTCATCCACCTCTCTAATGCTCCCTGGAGAATGGCAATCTGTTTGAAGTGCTCCGCGTGCTCTCTCTCTCGGCACTGTCTGTAGTTGTACTACTACGGCTGTGTTTGCTTTTAGTATCCCCCCCTCTCCCTCCCAGAGACGGTCACTAATGGTAACATTTGTCAGGACCGGTGTAATGTGCGCACGCTGAGCCTCTTCCTCCTTCCATCTCGACTGCTGCTAGTCGAGAAGGGTCCAGGTGGGACGACGGACGCCGTGCTCGGTGTGTGTGTGTCTGTGTGTGTGTTGCTGCCTGGAGGGTACATTTCTTTGCACGTCTACTCATTGGGCTCTTCCTCCTTAGAGGGAAAGGAAATAAAGCTGACAGTCATGCACAAGCCAGCTGTTAAGTGTCTTAATGGACTTCATGTTTAATTCATGACCATATCATAGGATTCTCTCTTTCTTTCCTCCTTGTGCTCACCCTCTCTCTGTCTCTCTTTCTTTTTTTCTTTCCTTACATTCTATTTTTACTCATTCTTTTTTCTGCATCTCCGTGAGAGTGGCAATTGTTATATTTACCAAGTCTTTTATGCCATTCTTGCCAACATCAACACCGTAGCCTTGGCGTTCCTACATGACTCTCTGTACACATACACACACACATACCATGTAGCCTACACACTTAATACACCATCAACTGTAACATTGTAAATTGTAAAGGAATCCAGGGAGTTGATTTTTCATGAACTCCGCTATTAGATTGCCTTACGGAAAACAAAAGCCACTAGTGTGTGTACTTCGGCGTGTTGTTATGTAATAAGTGTCAGTATGTGAATTATGTAGGTGCGTTAAACATTTAGTAATGAGCTATGGTCAATTTGTAATTGTGCACAAGTGTGTTCACTCGTGTGGAATGTATACAAGACTGTGGGCTGTGGGAAAGCAATCTGATGGTCTTCTTCAGAACAAAATGTCTAACAGTCACCGTGCCCAGTTTAATTCCAGTTTCATATACAATCTAATGTTGAAATGACCACGATTACAGCTGACAATCATTGTAGAATGTGAGTGCGTAATCAAGTGTTTCTGCCCAATCACCAGGCTGACTGTCCGGTATTTGCACATCTGGAGTTGCAGTGAATGACCCACCATGACACCATGAGAGGACAAGAGTGTGTCAGTTTAAAAGCCAGTTACCTCTGATCACACATTTTCACTGGGATTACCGGCCTGCTGCTCTGACCTTTGACTTAAGTGTGCTCGTTCTGTTCATCTGTTTGTCGGGCCGCTCCCAGTTGAAAGCCTCTTTACAGTGCTCAGGCCAGTGGCTGCGCTATGTGTTAGCCGCCTGTTTGACTTTGATGCTGAGTGAGTGGGCTTTGCAAGAGTGTGATTGTGTTCGTGTGTGTGTGTGTGTGCTTCTTGTTGCTCCCCCCCTTGCTCTGGGGATTTAAAAGCCACAGATAATTTCGCGATTAATGTTGCCTGCTCCATGCGGCTGTGGCAAATGTCATTGTCTCCCAGGCACGCACGCTCTCTTCCTTCTGCTTTAAGTGATATGCAGATTAGCGAGTGTGTGTGTGTGTGCACATGCACATGGCTAATTCAGGTTAGGGCTATTTTAAGTAAGTTATATTTCAGTTTGAAATGACACCGAAAGGTCAATTTCTTTTTTTTTTTTGTTAATGCCTGCGATGTTAACCAGCTGTCCAGTTGGTTTTTATTGCTCTCAAGCCTATTCTTACACTTACACTCAGTTTTTCCGTTAACCATATACACACACACACACACACACACACACACACACACACTGTCCAATATGAATGTAGGGCAGGAGCTTTGGCTTTCCCCCAGGTGTAAGCATCCCCCTCTCCTCCAGGTCACCTTTGCTCCGTTGACTCTCAACACAACATGTCATCTCTCTCCGTTTGTGTCTTCCTCTCTCCCTTCCACCGCGTAGCTCCTCAATCAGTCAAAAGGGATTTTTTAGCTCCCTGCCCTCATAAACAATGTTTCTGCCCAGTGTGAACGCTTCATCATGTCTCCCTAAGATGGATGGCTGGACTGCTTTTCAACACAACACAACACCACAATCACTCTTTCAAACTCTGCACCGCCAGGGTACTTTTGTCCCCTCTCCCCACCATTGTTTGTCCCATCAACGAAGGAGACTAAACTAAATAATAAATAACTGCCATGTTTCATACTTCTTGCTTTCAGACGCTCGTTTGATTTGATGGAGTTACCCTTCAGGCTCAGCCCATTTCCTGTCAGTCTCAGAGTGATGTCTGATGTTGTAACATGTTCTTTTAATGCCTCCTGTTTTGGGGGGACTTTGCTTCCTACTACTAAGGATGTAGTGACATTGAATGATTTGAATGAATGTGTGTGTGTGTGTGTGTGTGTGTGTGTGTGTGGGGTATAATACAGTAACATCCCCACAAAATAAGACAGCGCAAAGGGGCTTTTCTAACAGTGTGAGCGGGGAGTAATCCAAACGGACGTGCTTTTGAGGGAGCTGAGAGCAATGCTGCGCCGGGGAACAGGCCGTTGCCGTGGCGCCGTTCTCCTCCTCCTCCCCTGGCTCCCCGCGCTGTCGGTTCGGTTTCAGCCTCGCTAAATCACCCCGCCGTGCCGCACAGCTTCCTCTCGCAGGCAATCTGAGGCAGATTTCATGCTCTGGGGGCCATTCCAAAGCGCCTGCTGTATGCTGGCTGTGGTTACGACGTTTCCTCTGGAGTGCGTGTGTGTCTCTATGTCCGTGAAACTAGTGTTTGTGTGTGTGATGTGTCAGTGTCTGTGTGTGTGTGTGTGAGAGAGACTAATGTGTGAATTGTATGTGTATGTGTGTGTGTTGTGTCTGCATCGTCTGTGTGTGTGTGTGTGTGTAGAGGATAGATGAGTTGGGTCTGGAGCCGTAGGGAGTTGGAGCCGCAGCAGCACCCCAGCGGTGAGGGGAAGCAGGTCTCTGAGACGGGAGCGGCTGCTGCAGATGTCCGCTTCAAGGACAGACGCAGGCAGGAGAGTTCACAGACCTATGGGTGCCGTTTGCAGCTGGCCTGGCTAGAAAACACTTTCAAACGCACTCACCCTCGTGTACCTACTACCTAAAAGTTGTGCACACACACACACACACACGCACACACACGTTTTGTCTGTGGTGTCTTATTCTTGAGTGCACAGGTGCACTTTTACATCCTCTCTCTGTGTCTATTCCGCTCTCTTTCTCACACATACACACACACACAAATTCCCAGCCTCTCGGTCCGCTGTGTGTGTGTGCGGGGCTTACTGTGTTTATCTCTGTGGGCCAGGCTCGCTGCGCATCTCGCTATCGGCTCTGACAAGCTCGGTCTCACGCTCACGCTTTAACCGACCACCACGCACCACAGAGATGCACTACCTCGAGGTGAGAGAGAGAGAGAGAGAGGGAGAGAAAGAGGAGAGAAAGTGAGGGAGGGGTAATCTCTCCATCCATCGTCTCTTCACAGCCCTGATTGCTTAATCAAAGCCAGAGTGATTGAGTGATCCCACCCCCTGTCTGTCTTCCTTTCTTCCTTTCTTTCTGTCCTAGCTGGGGTTGTCACTCACTTGATTGAAAGAGGCAAGTAGATAGAGTGTGTGTGTGTGTGTGTGTGTGTGTGCGTGTGCGGGCAGGTGATGCATGTGCACATTTGGCTGGGTAGATATGGATTTGGATGGCCAAATGTGACCGGATGATACACTAGGTCTGTGTGATAAAGGATGATTCTGTAGACATGTATTTGATCGAAGTGTGTGTGCTTGTGTGTACCTTGTGTGTTTCATCTTTTTTTTTTTTTTTTTTTTTGTTGGAACTATGGTCAGTCAGTGGTGTGGTGGCGTTAAAAGAATCCTGTGTGTGAGGGACAGCAGTAATGGAGCCTGACAGATCTCTGGACATCTGTTTTTCTCCTTAGAGAGTGAATGACTGAAGTATTATGACTGAAGCATTTGAGGTGTGTGTGTGTCTGTGTGTCTGTGTGTGTGTGTGTGTGTGTGTGTGTGTGTGTGTGTGTGTATATATCCATCTGTGTGAGAGTATGTGCTTTTTTGTTTGTGCCTTTCAAAGTGAGGATTCAGTATAAAGAACAGTCAGAGTCCATGTTATCTGATGATATTTGTCACTGCTTCTGCCTCTGTGTCTCATACCACAAAAGGACAGAGGTGTGTGTGTGTGTGTGTGTGTGAATGGCTGCGGGCTCCGACAGCATTGTTCCACTGGAAGAGTGATGGTATGAAAGAGGTTTTGACAGAAGATGACAGGACTGACTTGCCATCCAGCCCTCCTCCAGGGAAACGGGGATCTTCATAAAAGCACTTTATCAGAATTCGTCATCCCGTCCCACTCTCCCAGCGGAGCCGTTTGTCTGAAGCACAATATTTTTGAAAATGATTAAGAAATGGCTTTTATGTTGCCTGGAGGCTTACACATTCTACACACACTCACACACACTCACACACATGCACACACAGAGATGAGCGGATAATAGACAGACAGACAGACAGACAGACACACACACACACACACACACACACACACACACAGATAGCAGGTAGACAGACAACTAGACTCAACATGCACACACACACACACACATACACACAGAGAGAGAGAGTGAGGCACTGACGTACACTCTGACATTCACACCTCTGAATTAAGCCACGTGTCTGTGGAGATTTGTTTTTACATTTGGGGCTGAAAAGGTCTTGAAGACCACTGGCCACTCGCCCTGGAGAGCAGGCACTATATTTAGCAGCGTGAGCAACGCTGAATCACCCTCCATCTCCCCTTAGCCAGTTTCCGCTTCCCAAAACACCCGAGGCCCCCGCACGCACGCACGCACGCACGCACGCACGCCACGCACGCACGCACGCACGCACGCACAGAGGGAGGGCGGGGGAAATAAACACACCGCCACCTTGTTTCAGCACCGCTTCTTCAAATCCGCAAAAGACACCCGCTAAATCTGAGGCGGGGCGGGCAGGAAGGTGGGGGAGTGGGGCTCTCTGCCGCCAGCGTCTGCACTCCAGTGCACCGATGAAAATGTCAATTCAATTGAATCATCCGTCTGTGGATGAGCAGATGCTAAATTGCTCGTTTATTGAGGTCATATTGGATTGGGCCTGGAGGCCGGTTACAAAGCCCTCGCCGCAGATCTCCCGTCCTGCGCATCGCCCAGCCAGAGTCCAGCTAGAGACGGATTATTTACCAAACATGCATCCGCTCGTTGTGTCTCAGGACGAAGCCGAGTTGTCTGTGGGAGTTCCCAGGGAAGTAGCAGCACTCCACACAGCAGGTTGTAACTTTGACACAGTGTGTTTTGAATGATGCGCCTCGGTGGAATGTTGTTGACTCCCCCTGGCTTCTGTTAATAATTAGATTTCTGAGCCAGTGTGAACTAGGTTGTTATTCCTGCTCGGTGTGTTTTCTTGTGTTTGTACTTCCGCCTTCTCCAAACAGCACTTTGCTCTGCTGTGGAACTGTGGAAGGCGCACACACACACACACACACACACACACACACACACACACCTGGGTCTGTTTTGAGTGTGGTGGTGAAGCAGTCCTCACTTCAGTCACAGCTGTTTGACAGTCACATTGGGGGAGAATAATGGTAATGATCTCAAAAATGGGAAATGGTAAAAAAATGTTGTGGTTCAAGATTGCACTAAAATGTAGCTTGGTTTCTCTCTACCCTCCTCTCTCTCTCTGTGTGTGGCTAGTCTATGTGGCAGCTGTATGTGTGTTGGGGAGAGACTCTCTGTGTGTGTGTGTGTGTGTGTGTTTATGCATTATCGAGCGACCACATCTCTTGCACCTCCTTGGCCCTGCGGGGCTGAGAGCAGGGTGTCAAGCTCTGGACATGTTGCTGTTGGCAACATGTTACTTCAGAAACACTCAAAACAGACAGACCACTCTACCCATAGCAGTCTACCACATCTGCTCTCTCTCTCTCTCTCTCTCTCTCTCTCTCTCTCCCTCCCCCTCACATGCTCCCTCACTCATCTCTCTCGTCTTGCCCTCTGGTTCTTAGAAAGACCCCCCATCACTACCAGCCTGTGGCCCGGATCAGTTGAACTACAAAACCGTTTAATTCCTGGCTTTGACTTCAAAGAGGGGCGGGTTGACAAGTCCCTCACCCTCTCTCCACTCCCCTCACTCTCTCCTTCTCCCTCCTTTTTAACACAGCCCTCGAGCTGTGGTGGTCACTGGGTTCATTACTGGACCTGGGCTGAGAGGCTATCTGAACGAGGGTTTTTGCGCGGTGAGTGGACTCGTTCAGAAGATGTCGAGATATTGACCTGGATTGCCTGGGGCCCTAAGCATGGCAGCAGCCATTCTTTTTTTGGAGCAGAGGGTGGGGTGCAAGACTAAAAAGTCTGTGGCAAAGTCCCTGTGTCGAATGGCGCTGAGAAGCGGCCCTTGTTGCATTAAGGAGGGCGGTCTGCTAATCCTTAATTGAGGCCTGAGTTTCAGGAGACTGTTCTGGAGGGATATTCACGCTCTGTCACACTAAGCTGTCTCCCCTCTCTCCGCTTCCTCCAGCATCATTAAGGACGCTCGTGAGAACGCACTGAAGGTTTTTTTTTTTTTTTAAATATTTAATGGAAAATGTGCTCATTGAATGAGCACGTGCACACACACACACACACACACTAAGCACATAGATACACACTTGCGCTCATATGTCCATGCATAACCATGCATAAACTAGTCTTGTCTTTCTCGCTCGCTTGCTCTCTCTCTCTCTCTCTTTCTCTCTTTCTCTTTCTCTCTTTCTCCCTCCAGCTCCGATAATCTGATACTCGTGTGTGTTTTTGTGCATCCACCATATGTGTGGTGTAAACATTGTTTTTCCAGCGGGCGCCTGCGTCACGGTCCGCGTGCGTCGTCTCCGGGGATGGGAGTCATGCTCGGCGCGCTCGTCTCTGGCCGTCTGAGCGACCAGACTGCGGCCCTTCTGTCAGACGCAGACAGACGAGGCGCGAAGATGAGAGAGGTGCTTAGATGGAGACTGATGGGCAGAGGATAGGGGGGCTCCGCAGTGATGAGCATCTGGTCTGCTAGTCTGACACACACACACAAACACACACACACACCATGCCTTTTCACTCACTGTCTCTCCTCTCTCTCTGCCTCTCACTTTCCCTTCTAACCCCCAAACACACACACACAGTCCGCGCATAACCTTCCTCTCTTGTCCTCTGTCTTGAGGAAGGAATGGATCTGTTCTCTCCTTTTGCCCCTCAGAGCCTGTAAAGAAATGAGGCCATGAGAGGAAGGATATCTCCTTTCTTTCTCCCTCTCCAGCCCCACCCCCTCCACTCCTCTCTGTTCTCAGTTACCTTCATCCGTCTCCTCTGTCTTGCCTCTCTTCCTCTCAGGGACGTGGTGGGGGCCCCTGCTTGGAGACCCCTTGTCTTCTGCGCTCAGTCACACTCCTGTCCTCCTTATTTCATTCTCATCCAGTCCTTAGCCTCGTCCCTAAAAAAATCCACAGTGTGCGGCGTCTGGACTTATACAGGCCAGTACGTATGTTTCAGGAAATTCACGATAGATTTGCTTCCGGCGCGTTAACCTTCTATTTCTTAGTCAGTCTTACAAAGGCAAAGTCTCACAAGCGCACGCACACGCACATGCGCACACACAAACACACACACACACACACACACACACACAAAGTAAGTTTCTCATAACTTAATAGCTTATATCTATGAGCAACACATGAGTGAGAAGCGTCACTCCCACAGTTTGTCCTCCCAGCCTTTGACTCAACAGTGAGGCCACAGTGAGATAAGCGGCGGTACTTTCACATTCATATTAACCATTAAACAGATTGCTTTAAAGGCCAGGGCAGGAGAGGGCCAAGCCTTATCAGGGCCTGACTGGCTGACTCACTTTAGACCAGTGACCTTGGAACTGCCTCTGACTACATTCTGCTACCTCTGTATCAACCTGCTCAGCAGAGCACAGAGGTAGCGGTACAGAAATAGACAGAAGAGCGAGAGAGAGGGGGTGGGAGGGGGGTTATGGGTAGAGAGGAGAGGTAAGGGAAGTGAGGAGCTTGACAGAGGTGCAGAGAAAGCGACATGTAGAGACGGGGAAGAGGAACAACAGAGAGAGGAACAAGATACACACAGGGAAGACGGCAGTGTCAGGCACAAGCCAGTGGAAGAGAAGTACTAACAACAAGAGATGCACAGATTGAGAAATAGTGAGATCAGCATCCAATGAGCATTAGAAAGACACACAGACACACACACACACACACACACACACACACACACACACACAGACAGACAGAGAGAGAGAGAGATGAACACACCCATGGTGTTGTAACACATCGTATTGAATGCGGTGCTGGAAGGCCTTTAAGCTGCTTTGGGTGGAGGCGCCCCTGGGGGCTGATCTCACAGCTGGAAGGTTCAGTGAGATGGCCGCAGACGACGATGACGGCAACTACGGGGCCCAATCTGTGTGTCTCGTGTACAACGCTCGTGTATTTTATTTAATTTTTTTTTCATTTTTCATTTTTCTTTCTTTTTGTCCCCCTGCTCCCCCACCCCTCGCCTCGCTCTGGGCTGCAGATTAAGAAAACGTCCCGACGGAGAAGGCGGAAGATTTATGGGCTGGTGAGCGCGAGCAATCGCCTGCGATCACCTCGCGCGACCGCTCTCTGACCGCTCCCAACGCCAGCCCTGATTACAGAGCCCGCCTCATGAATGTGTTTCCATGGCGATGGGGCGAAAGCGAAGAAAAGAAAAAAAAATAACCACAAGCCGGCCAACCGCCAGCACTTATTTGCAAAAGCGCCTCGTCCTCACTGTTTATCTTAGAGCAGTCAAGGTTAAAATTAAGATCAGCCACCCCCACTCCCGCTCCACCTCTAAAGTATTTTCCCTCCCCTGTTCCCTCATTCCCAGCATTTCATTTCAATAACTTCAGCTCCCTTTGCACAACTTCTGACTCCATTACTGAAGGGATAGCTCACCCAGTGCTTCATAAATGTGCAAATTAGGCTAGTGTGTCTGAATGCGAACGTCCCTTAGTACCGCTTTGCCTGTGTGTGTGTGTGTGTGGGTGTGGAGCTGTCAGGTGTGTGCATGTTTGTGTGTGTCACTTCACGTGTGTTTTCTCGTTCTATTTTTAATGCGTTTGAAGTGGTTTTCAAACCCATAGTGTTTAGGGTGGCATTTGGTGTAGTGTGTGTGTAGCTTAGGATGGGACATGATTTTGTAATTACTCTCCCATTTCTCCTGCCTGCTTCAACTCCAGTGCTCTGCTTTCATTTGCATTCGTCCTCTATCAGTGCGCTGCAGAGAGCAAAAGCAGGTTTTCCTCTCTCTCTCTCTCTCTCTCTCTCTCTCTCTCTCTCTCTCTCTCTCTCTCCCTCTCCCTCTCCCTCTCTCTCTCCCCTCTCTCTCTCTCTCTCTCACACACCTCTTTCTCTTCTCTCTCTCTCTCTCTCTCTCCCTCCCTCCCTCTCTCTCTCTCTCTCTTTCTCCCTCTCTCTCTTTCTCCCTCCCTCCCTCCCTCCCCTCCTCTCTCTCTCTCTCTTTCTCTCTCCCTCTCCCTCTCTCTCTCTCCCTCTCTCTCTCTCTCACACACACCTCTTTCTCTTCTCTCTCTCTCTCTCCCTCTCCCTCCCTTTGTGGCTTTCATAGTACTTCTGCTCCTGCTCACTGTCTCTCTGAGTCTCCCATATGTCTTCTTTCTTTCTTTCTTTCTGTCTTTCTTTCTTGCTCTAGTTGTCTCTTCCTCCTCTCTCTTTCTCTAAATGTTTCACCCTCCTACTTTCTCTCTTTCTCTTTCTCACTTTTACTTGTCCTATCCATGAATTAGGCTATCACTCTTCCACTTGCATCCTCCCTGTTTGCTCCCTGTCAATCTCCACCTCCCCCCCTTCTGCTCTCCTGCTGTGTGTGTGTGTGTGTGTGTGTGTGTGTGTGTGTGTGTGTGTGTGTGTGTGTGTGTGTGTGTGTGTGTAGACTGGTGGGGGAGTTGCTGGTGCTGGTGTTGATGGCCTGGGCTGGTGCCTGCTTTGTGTCTGCGGCCCACTGGAGCCCTTCTCTCGTTGCTATCTCTGCTGTCACCACCAGCCTGCCGTGGCCCTCGCATTCTCCAGGCCTGCCACGCGTGGGGGTCTGCTGTGTGTGTTTATGGGGGGGGGCATTGGTTAGGCAGCATGGGGTTGGAGGGGGGAGGGGTTGGTGGAGCTGTAGGGGGAAGGGAGAATTGCATCAATAATGTTAGTGAAAATGAAAAGCAAATGTTGGTATGCATTGAACAAGACATTGTTCTTTTCAGAATCTATCAGTTTAAATTCCTAAAGTTCAGGCAACACTTGGAGTTTGGTGGTGCCGTGCCCTATTCCCATGGGTCTGCTGGTTGTTTGTGCGTGTGAGTGTATGTATGCGTGCATGCTGGGAATGGGGGCTTGATTGGGATTGAAGGCAGCGCAGGGGTATTGGATGTATAGAACTGGATGGAGCCCTTTGTGCGCAGGCCTGGGTCACTGATGGGAAAGCCACAGCTCCCAGAGCCAGCCCCCCCCCCAATGAAAATATTCCAGAAGGAGGAGGAGGAGGACTAGTGTGTGTTATCTGATTGTCCTGTGTGGGCAGATTAATTAACTCTTGTCTCTGGGGGGCTGGGGGGCAGAGGAAGCCAGGCGATGATGGCACCGTGTGTGTGTGTGTGTGTGTGTGCGCGTGTGTGTGAGAGAGAGAGGCGCCGTGTGTGTAGTATCTCTGCGCATGTGTATTTATGTAGCTAATACACTGAGAAAGGCGGATCTGTTTCCGAAAGCAGTGGCACCCAGTCCCAGTCAGCCTAAGGTTACGGGAGAGCGAGGGAGACGCAGGACGAGGGAGTAGATGAAGGTGAGCGGCAGCGGGCGCCCGGGCGAGCACGCGAGAGAGGCGACCAGACAGTGAGACCGCAGCAAAGGCTGCTGCAGTGAGCTGACCACTCACCAGAGACTCGCTAATGAAGGGAGTCGCTATGGCTTTGGGCTCTGATTAGAGAACCATTAAGGAATCACACACAGTTAGTGACCCAGTCCCTAAACAGTCTCTCTCTCTCTCTCTCTCACACACACACACACACACACACACACACACACACACACACACACACACACACACACACACTTTCTCCTCTTGCTTCAGTGTACATTCTTCACACACACAGACACACACACGCGCACACACACACACAGTCAGTGACCTATTCCCTATACACAGTCTCTCTCTCACACACACACACACACACACACACACACACACACACACACACACACACACACACACACATAATCTGCTCTCTCCCTCTCAGCATTCATTTACTCATCCCCTGCCCTCGCTCCACTCATTAGTATTCCTCTATCTAAATGATGAAAGCATGGGGCACGGAGCATTCGGACTCATTGAAAGTGACTGTGTCCGCCACACTGACTGACCCCAGTAATTGAGGAACTGTAGGACCCCCCCCCCACACACACACACACACACACACCTCAGTCCGCAGTCTCTCATGTTGTTGTGTTGTTGAACAATCATCAGCAGCATATTTCATCATTCAGTGTTGATTTATGGGAGTTTTGAGCCTGTAGAGCTGTGATTGGTGAATGTGTCTGATGCTAACAGTGAATTGCGATACAAATACAATGCAGTAGCCGTAACCGTACATGTCAGGTGAGTTATCGCCCTCAGGCATGAATTATGACCTCATGAAACCTTGGTAACCATTGTGTGTTCATGACAACCAATCCATGCCTTCTAGCGGCGCCGATGGCTGTTGGACATTAGACATTATCTTAAGCTGTTTCATAGAGAGGAAAATGATGCTTAGTGTCAAGAATTTCTGCTAAAATCCCCTTAAAGGCCAAGCCGTGTCCTCATTTGTATCTGTCCCCTCTACCTCTCCCTTCCTTCTGCCTCTCTCTTCCCTCAGTCTTTCTCTCTTTCTAACATGTCTTTTGTTTGTTCTCTCTCGCTCTCTCTGATACAAACAATGCATCCATAACTGTTCATGTTCTTATTGCGACAAATGGGATTGGGATTGCAGGGGATTTGTGTTTTTGAGTGCACACACACACACACTCACACACTGCACGCACGTGTGCATATGTCAGCCGTACTGCTCCATCTCTTAAAATCTGCCAGATCTATGAATCCAGCCTTGGCCTCTTTAACTTAGCTGCCAGCAGTGCATTATTGAACTCGACACACACTCTCCCCCCCGGTCAATGGCGGTGCAAGACAGTGCATTAACGAACCGTCAAGCCCTTATCCACATCGGAGAGGGGGTTCATTTGCCTCCTGACAGGATCCCCAGTCTGCCACATTTCTCTTTTTTTGAGGAGAAAAGAGGAAAGTGGAGGAAGACGTGGCATGTGCAGTGTTGCTGCGCCATGCGTGCCAGCGTGCTCCCCACCCCCCTAGAGCGGCGCAGAGCTGCCACCAAGACTCCCTCTGAAAGGCTCCTCGTCTCTGCCAGCTTTGTCAGAGGAGCGTGATGCTCCGTTACTGACAGATCCCTAAATAACTCCTCTTTTCAGGCTTTTTCTCTCTCTCTCTTTCCCCCTCTCTCTCTCTCTCTCTCTCTGTCTCTCCCTCTCTCTGTCTCTCCCTCTCTCCCTTTGCTTGTTCTAATAAAAGCATTTCCCAAACAGCAGAGAAAGAGAGAGAGAGAGAGAGAGAGCAATGATGAGAGGAAGAGAATCAGGAAATGTTCTCTGATTTAGCACCATTGGATGCTCCCTTCCTGCTTCCTCGAATGAGACTTAATTACGATGCCGGCGTTCACCGGCACCGCTGAAACAGACTGGCACTTTTAATATGCACCAATCGGGGGCTTTTCAAATGTTTCCTGTCTTTTCATTTCTTTTCTTTTTACTGCTCCTTGTTCAGTTACACTATTTTTTTTCCCCCCTTGCTTAACGACCGCTGTCATCTGTGGAATAAAACCTTGACCTTAAAGGGACCAATGACTGTATATAGAGTCAATGAAAGGGCCAGTAAATATTTAGGCTAGCAACTGGACTCTTTTTCAACGAACACATGTTGATTAATATGGTATCTTACATGCACGCAGACAACACATACATGCTTGCACACACACACACAGACACACACACAGACACACAGTATACTGTCCTACTTTGTGTGATCATTATTCTTTCAGGACATTACACAGTGGCTGGTGTTCTCTGGCTATCCCTCTGTGTGTGTGTGTGTGTGTGTGTGTGTGTGTGTGTTATTTTATGTGAGGGTCAAAGTGCAAGCAGTAAAGAAGCTTATCCCTCTCCGACCACGCACACACCCCATGTGGTGGAAGTGAAAAGGCCAGCCCAGGGCACTCAGGTTGGGGTTCAGAGGGACTCTGCTGACTGCTTCACTCCCCTGCTTACAGTCATGGACCTCCTCTCCACCTCATCCTCCATCCTGGGGCTCATTCAGAAACCATGGCCTCATCCAACATGTCTCCTCTTCAGAGTAGTGGGCTACAGAGTTAGTTTAGTGTTGACTGTGCTGGCACATGGGTGTGGAGGTGTGACTTTGAAAAGTTTGGTTTCGACCTTCAGTGGGTTGCAGCTGATATGGTTTCATCGAGTAGCCTATTTAGCATTGAGGCTCTCTAGGAATGCTGGTAGCCTGTGGATCTTAACGGGGCCAAACTGTTGGAAGCCCCACCCCACCCCACCCTAATAACAGCTGAGAGTGCATTATGATAGACACCCCATCCTCCCTTGCCCTTTCTCTTCACTGCCTGCCTTTCTTTATCTCTGCTTAGCCCCCCCCCCCCCTGCACTGCTTCAGACTTTCTATCTGAGCTATATACCCCCCTCATTTTTTTCCCCTGTCTCTCTCTCTCTCTCTCTCTCTCTCTCTCTCTCCACCCCTCTGCCCCCGCCCCCCCTAAGTGCCATCCCTGCATTCTCTGTGGGATCTGTTGCCAGGAGACAGAATTCTCTAGCTATTGTGTGGATACAAAGGGTAGGCTTGCTGGCTGGGTGGTGGTGGTGGTGGTGGGGTGTTCTACATCACCCACCGTGGAGAGAGTTGGGGACTCTGGGGAGATGGGGGAGGTGGAAGCTAAAGAAGTGAGAAGGCTGACCCAAAGCCATACATACACACACACCAGACACACAGAGATTTTCTGTCGCTGGTCAGGGGGGTGAGGGGTTGTTCGAGGCTTAGATTGGCCAGATTAGCACCCCTGGTGGACTGGCCATCTGAGTCATATCCCAGAGTGCCGAGTCAGGACTAACTCGGGGTCTGGAGGTTCAGAGCCGCTCTTCCATGCACTGGTTGGAGCCTGCACCTGCCTACCGTTGTCTGAGGCATCGTCCTCTCCCCACTCCAATCCCAGCTATTCCTCAGTGTCTCCTCAGCGTCTGCTATTTTTCTGCAGTTTGGTCATTATACCAAATGTGCTGTTGTCCTTTTTATGGATGCACCACACACACAGACAGAGACACACTGACACACACACACACACACCGACGGACACACACACTTGTTAATCATCATAATTGTCATCTTTCCTAAGGCTGTAATAATGGGTTTTCTTATCATCATCTTGGAAGCCATTACTGAGTCTTGCTGCCCTCATTGTGTGTGTGCGTGCGCATGCAAGTGCACATCATTATCGCCAGATTGAAGTCCTGCATGTATAACCTGTGATTATTCATGCCCGTACCACTGCTAAATTACAGCTCTAACTCTTAAGCTAATTAATCTCTGCCAAGTTCCTATTCAGTGTCCAATCAATGGTAGCATACCTCTTTTTTTTTACCCAACTTAATGTAATTAGCTAGTGCAATTCTAATCTATAACTATGGAATATTGATTAATTAAAATGAACACAACCATATGGCAGTAAATTATTTATTTTTACCCTAATTTTGTTCTTCTGTGCTGCGCTGTTACAACTACAAGCAGAAATTGTGAGAATGTTCCAAATGTGCCAATTGTGTGAACTGTGTTATCCTTTTTCATATGAGTCTTATTTCATCACCATAATAGGTTTCATTTTATAGAGTAAGCATTTTTATCGAGCCCATAATCTCCTAGCCAGCCTTGCTACACACACACACACACACACAGAGGGGCATAATCCATTCTGCCATGTAATTATTAAAATGGTAGATCTATTGAACATCTCCCGTGCTGTAATTCACTTTGTATAAAAGGATGGCCATCTGGGTATAATGTGTTTTTTTTTCTCCGCCTGAAACCTGTGTACGTGTGTGTCTTTGTGTGAGCACTTTTTAGTTTGTTTTATGGAAGAATGCCAGAGTAGAGTCAGGAATGCTTTCAGTGTCCTTGACCATCCAGAGTAAATGGAGAGTTCTTCATGTTGTTGAAAATTGGTACATTGTGCATTTTGGCATGATGTGTAGGAGAGGCAGAGGTGTGTGTGTGTGTGTGTGTGTGTGTGTGTGTGTGTGTGTGTGTGTATGTATTGTGTGTGTGTGTGGACTACACGAGGGAGTTAGTCTCTGCCCTGGAGAGACGTCGAATTCCTGAGCTCCGTTGGGTAATATCGTCCAGGGAGAGGGGAAAAGATAATGGCACAGTTAAATTCCAGACGTCTGACAGAATCTCCTAATCACTTTCTACACGCTACCAGAGCTCCGAGGGGAAAACACGGCCATGAGATGGGAGTTTAGAGAGAAAAAAGGAAATGAGAGAGAGAGAGAGAGTGCAAAAGAAGGAGAGAGAACCTGAGTGACAGACACAGAGAAAGATAAGCATGCATGAAATGGAAGCGGAGCGTGTCAAAGAAAAGAAATCAGAAAATGATGGACAGATAGAGGAAGACTGGCAGAGGGAAAGAAAGGAAAAGCGGTTGAAACTTTGGGCGCGACGCGGCGGCGAACTGGGCGGGCGAAGAGAGGAAGGAGAGAAAGAGAAGGAGGAAACAAGAGAGGAGGAGGCAGAGGAGGAGGCAAGAGAGGAAGGAGAGAGAGAGGAAGAGAGGGAGGAGAGAAAGAGAGGAAGGAGAGCAAGAGAGGAAGGAGAGAGGAAGGAGAAGAGGAAGGAGAGCAAGAGAGGAAGGAGGCAGAGAGGAAGGAGAGGAAGGAGAGCAAGAGGAAGGAGAGCAAGAGAGGAAGGAGAGCAAGAGGAGAGCAAGAGAGGAGGAGAGCAAGAGAGGAAGGAGAGGAAGGAGAGAGGAAGGAGAGGAAGGAGAGCAAGAGAGGAAGGAGGAAGGAGGCAAGAGAGGAAGGAGGCAAGAGGAAGGAGAGAAAGAGGAAGGAGAGCAAGAGGAAGGAGAAAGAGGGGAAGGAGAGAAAGAGGAAGGAGGAAGCAAGAGAGGAAGGAGAGCAAGAGAGGAAGGAGAACAGAAAAAGAAGGAAAGAAAGAAACAAAGAAGGAAGAGGAAGGAAGGAGAGCAAGAGGAGGGGCAAAATGTGTGAAACCAGGGGCCCTAAGTAATGACCTCAATGCTCAGTGGGTACCCGTCTCCCATGGCAATGTGGGCCCAAGTAACTGAAACAGTAGATTATAGCTCATCAGATGTGATAAGGGTGATTGAAAAGCGGCGATGAAGCGGATTGAAGCTGACAGAACTACAAGCCCTCGGCTCAACATGTCTCTCCAGGCTCTCGGGACTCGCCGAATCCATCCACATTAAATCCACCCTTCCCTCAACCCTCAGCCCTCGACAAAAGCACAGTGCCCTGATGAACTCAGCTCAACCTGTAGAGCATGCAGGCATGCCCTCACGTACTGCGTAGTTCTAGATTCCTATAGAGGTTTCGGATTGGGGTTTATGTCTTTGGAATGTTCAACTCAAACTTGTGTTGTTGCTCATTTGCAGATTTAGCAGACGCCTTTGGCTTAAAGGGCTTTTCTTTATTTCCCACATTACGTGTGATGAGTTATACTACAGGAATCGCATACAGAGCCATGAGCCATGGCAGAGTGTGATCTTATTGTTTCACACTGACTGCACACACACACACACACTATATAGTCCAGTGATGAGACAGAGGAAACAGAAATGGAATATGATCACTCAGCTGACTCTCATGAGAACTGATGGGTGTAAAACCGGCACAACTGGTTTCCCCAGAGTTTCCGTCGAGCATTGTTCCGATGCCTGCGTGCCTGCGTCACCACACTGAAACTCCACTCCGCCTATTCACCAAACCGGCCTTTCCTCCTCCTCATCTGTGGCTGCAGTTTCTGTGACCGAGAGTGCGGTGGCCCTGTCCCCTGCACAAATTATATTCTGATGAGCCCAGCCATCCATTTCCCGCTTTCTCTCTTTCACTTTCTCTCTCTCTCACTCTCGCTCGCTCGCTTTCTCTCCCCCTCATCCCTCTCTTTTCTGTCTCACTCACTCATTCTGCATTCCCCAACTCCCCAAACTCAACCCCTCATTTAGCCACCTCGACCCTCCAGTTTGATTTGTGTCCAAAGTGGGCTAATGACTTGTAAAGTGTGTTCTTGGCAAGACGTGTGTCAGTGAGTGTACTGCTGGCAACGCTGGATTGTGTGTGTGTGTGTGTATCTGTCTGTTTGTGTGTGTGTGTGTGTTTGTTTGTTTGTTTGTGTGTGTGTCTATGGCTTCTCTCCAGACTCCAGCCCGCTGCCAGTCTGAGTGTGAGCCGTGAGCTCCGGGAGCTGGGGCCCATTCCTCATTCCTCTCTCTCTTCCAGGAGATCCCAAATGGGCCCATTCCTCATTCCTCTCTCTCTTCCAGGAGATCCCAAATGGGCCCATTCCTCATTCCTCTCTCTCTTGGACCCCCAAATGGGCCCATTCACTCTCCTCTTGATCCCAAATGGGCCCATTCTCTCTCTTCAGGAGATCCCCAAAATGGGCCATTCCTCATTCTCTCTTCAGGAGACCCCAAATGGGCCCATTCCTCATTCCTCTCTCTCTTCCAGGAGATCCCAAATGGGCCCATCATGGTGCCCCTGTGGTTTTGTGGAGGCTTCACGTTTGCCTGTATTGTTCAGCTCCACCAACTAGCTTTGGGATTACATGCGCGCAAACTATTTGGATTTTGTATGTTTGGTGTTGAGCAAGATTGCAGCGTTTTATGAATAGTAGAACAGGAAGATAATTAACTAGCCGTTTCCTTTCTTGCATTTAATCATTGTTGAAGCTATATTGAGCTGTATGAACAGTGTGCCGCATCGAAAATAAATTTAGTCGCCATCTGTCCTTAGAAAATGGAAATAAGGGGAAAATCGGAGAAAAGGAAACCGTTTTCCTTGAGAATAAGTCCAAATGCCAATTCCGTGGTCCGTCATTCAAAGGCAGAGCTGAATTGATTAAATTCTGCCGCCTGTGCTGTAAGGAAAAGGCATTGTCCTGGGGATTTTAATATGAAACGACAGCACGTGATGAGGAGTCTTGGACACGGCTCCTGCCAGCGGCTTAATGTGGTGCGGAGTGGAGATGTCACCAGTAAATTATGAGCATTCCAAGAATAGAAGAATCATCGAGGATGTTCCGGAGGAATGAGGTCACAATGGTTTCGTGTTTACATGGCAACCTACAGCTTTCCGCCGCACTGAAATTCTACATTTTTATCCATTCAGGCCTCGTTGATTCTGTCTGGGGTGAAATGGAATGGGTGTGAATGATCTTTTATGCAGTTGCTGACTGCAAAATAAATAGAAACCACCTTCCATCTTAATAAGGATAAATTAAAGCTTAATAAGGATAAATTAAAGCTGCCTGCTCTCGTAAATAGCATAGATAAAATTGCTTTCATTTAGTTCCAGCGAAGGGGGGGAAGAAGCTGTGAGGGGGGTCGGTTTGTTTACTCATAAATGCTGAATAGCCTGAGCCCATACGTCTTAGATGAAAAAGAAGACAGGATTTTAAAAACGAAGCAGCATTAAGTATTGATTTTAAACAAACTTCAGAACCGTGGCCCAACTTGGAATGAGCTCTCGGCTGCTGTTGCGCACAGGCCCAGTCCATTGTTTTGATAAATGACGTCTACTTCACCTAGATTTATCTGTCCCAGGCTCCCACCTCTCCACACGACTTAGTGTTGCTCTTCTTTGAATCAGGCACCCGAGATGGGCTTAGTTTTCTTTTATTAAGGATACAGAGAGTATCATTTTGAGCGTTGTTGTTGTTGTTGTTGTGTCTCTCCCTGTAGGGTCTAGCCATGGCCTGGAGATCATCTCGGCAGGCCCCAGCACTGTGGAGAAGGCCAGTGGCGATAGCGTGAAGCTCGACTGCCAGTTCACATTGGCCCCCGAGGACTCGGGCTCGCTGGACATCGAGTGGAGCCTCCAGCCCTCAGACACCCAGGACGAGGAGAAAGTGGTGAGTATCATTTTGTGTGTGTGTGTGTGTCTGTTTGCGTGCATGCATGTTTGTGTGTGTGTGTTGTGGTTGCTAACTGTTATGAGAGTGTTGTATCTTTGTTTGGATCTTACGAGGAGGTACTCAAAACCCAATGATTAATGCTTACGCTAGTTAATGCTACGCTAGTGCTTTATTTGTTTCAAGCATGCAAGCAAACAAGAATGCAAAACTGGTCTGACTGCTTCAAGTCATGCACACAACCTGTCCTGCCAAAGGTCACCATTTCCTGTTGCTCGGTTACAGTCATATTTGTGCCTAAATTACTGCAGAAAGCCCCTACTATCCTTCTTTCAGTTTCATTCTACATTCACACGTCCTATTATCCTCAGCTTTTAGTATAATCCAACCTATAATCCAGCCATATATAATATACCACAAGCATATTTTGCTTAAATGAGGGGAAAAAAATACGATTTATGAACCAGTGTGTGAGCACATACCTTTATGAAGTTATTACCTTAATGGTCCTCAGATTTTCCAGTGTTTGTTCCAGGCTGGCAGGGCTGGGAGGCATATTTTGGATGATTACTTGTGATGTGGCTCCAGCAGTAGTTTGGTGGTTGTGTAGAAGCCCTCCCCCCCTCCGATCCAACACACACACACACACACACACACACACACACACACCACAAACCAGAACACACAGACACACACACACACACACAAATCCTGTTACGAGGCTTCACACAGGCCTGGATGGCATGACGACAGAGCTAGTTAATGTTTTACACGCATGTAGCTTTGTTTTGAGGCCCAATAAACTCGCCTACATTTGGCACTGTGTGTGGCATACAGTGTACCTGGGCCTGAGCTTTACATGGAAAACATGTAGAATGTTTATAATGCCGACTAGGTGAAGGGCGTGTGTGTGTGTGTGTGTGTGTGTGTGTGTGTGTGTGTGTGTGTGTGTGTGTGTATGTGCCTTTGTGAATGTGAATCCTTTAATGTGATTTACCTGCTGTTGCTCTCTGTAGTGGTCTTCCATCCTTTTTAGAGCAAGACAGGGAGAGAAAGAGATTTAGGGTCTGTGAGCCTGCACTCACACACTCACAACACTTGGGCTCTTAGAAACACATACACATACTCACACACACACACACTCACTCACACACAGACATTCTCCTTTTAACCTTCAGACACACACTCTCACACACACACACACACACACACACACACACACACACACACTATCCTCGGAACCATCTTCTGTGCTGCGATGTCGTTAACACACGCACCCCACCACTGGTGCAGGTAGGTGACGGGAGCATGGTGTTTAGCCCGGGGCGCTGATTTGACACAGAAAATGGAGCTCCCCGGCCCCCTCACGCCTTCAGCTGCCTGCTCGTTCGGTCTCGCTGGGATCAGCCCCACTGCCCCTGACCACCCACCGGCAGCAGCAGCAGCAGCAGCAGCACTACCATCACCTGCACCGGGGGCTGCTGCTGCTCTTTGGGTCGCCCCAGAATTGGGTCAGCCCTCCCCTGGGCAGCCTGCACCCTCCTCCACTCACTGCACGCTCCAGCAGAGTGCTGCCCGAGCCCAAGAAGCTAGGCCTTCCAGAACAGACCACACCAAATCACTCTAAATCACCCCCCAACCCAACCCAACCCAGCGTCCAACTCCTTCATCTCAGAATGTTTTTATTGAGTTTGTCTGTGAGTGAGTGAGTGAGTGAGTGAGTTTGACCCAGTTTCTAGATTTATAATGGGAAGAACTTGTGATTAATTTGAAGGGGGGGGTTGTATTGTTTTTCTGCCTTTAAACAAAAAGACGGCTGGCATTGAGGTGTGGGTGGGTGTGCTACAGTTCCTGAGGAATGCATTAGACATCATTTCACTGTACCGCACCAGCGACTCGGAGAGATTAAACAAAGTCATCATCACAGTTTTGTCTGTGTGTTTACCACTGCTTACCCGTGGAGTTATTTATTGTTTTTATTTATCCTTTATTTTACCAGGAATATCTCATTGAGATACAATATCTCTACTCTTTTCAATGGAGTCCTGGTCAAGATGGCAGCAAAAAAAATCACTTACAAATACAGACAGGCAACATTAAACATCAGTGTTTCCTCTATATTGATTTGGTAGTGGCGGCCCCCCACGGTTTAATTTTCTTCCCCCACGGTATCAGAAATGGGGCAGACGTACAATAGTCGCAGTTGCCTTTCAAAATTCATTGTGCAGACCTGTTGTAGATTCTCCAAATATACAGCTCAATCACAACTGAAAATAATGCCTCATTGTGTGTGAATAGAGGTGAATACATATAATTGTTTGTGTTGCAGCGAAGTGTCAGTTGTCAATGGGGGCGGGGTGGATGGGGGGGGGGGTTCGGACAGGCCTGCCCCCACTGCTTAAAAAAATCCTAGAGGAAACACTGAAACATATACAGACCAAAACACAGAGAACACTAAAACTCAGAATAGACTCAGAGACATAAGGACAACAAAGGCTGAAATAAGTTATGAAAGAAAAGCAGAAAAATAAACAAGAGTTGATGTCTCCCTATAATGGATGTTAATTTGCAAGCTGCCATCCTGAGCTCCTCTCTACAGTACGTCCATCAGCAGCAGTGTAAGTGGGCAGCTCAGGCAGTTGTCCTGAGTAGGTTGTGTGTGTGTGTGTGTGTGTGTGTGTGTGTGTGTGTGTGTACTTAAGAGTATTCTGGGACGAAGGTCCTGGGGCCTTTTGGCCTCGTCTGCACTCCCGGCGACCATGCGGTCATTCCCCATCCCCGAGCATCCTGGGTAATTGCGGTGGCGGCGGTCCAGCTGGGCCGTCTGATTGACAGAGCCCTCCAGACTGGATTAGTGAGAGGGAGGCTGAGAAGAAAAGAGAAGGGTGGCCACTTGCTCTCCTTTAATCTCCCCTGCTCTTATCTCCACAGCCCCCTCCTCATCTCTTCGCTCCAGCTCAGCTCAGGCCCCCTCTCGATCAACAGGTCCAGCGCTTTTAGAGCTCAGACACAGTCTCAAGGCAGAGATGCACTGATTGTGTTTACATGAGTGGCGTGTTCTTACAGTGATGTGAGCGACTGGCTGAAAATGTGAACTGGTTATTGAGATCAGAAAATGTTGAGGAGCAGTGGGGGAAAAAAATGCAAGGTCGTTGTTGTTGTTGTTGTTGTGATAGTGATAGTGATAGGTTGTTAGCGTCTCTTTGTGGGCTGTCAGACTGAGTCGGGAGAGTAGTTCATTTGGGTCTTTGCGGAGCCAAGCTGATTGTTTACTGAAGCACTCTCCACATTCCTTTGTGTGTCTGGCTGCCTTTGTGTGGTTGCAATGCCTCCGATGTATGTATGCCAGAGACAATGGGAAGCGCCTTGAATGCAGAAACCCAATTTTAGATCATTGTCTTCTTCCCTCTGAATGTGGCCCTCTTTTGGGGGACAGTGGAGCGTGACTGATGCTCGCTCTGTTTTTTTGCCGTACTGGTGATTAGGTCAGAGATTCCATACATGCATGCCCAGTTCGTCGCCCCCCCATCCTGTCGAGGGCATCTGTGTTAGCATTGGCTAGAGGTGGAGGGGCCGCAGTGGGGGCACTGGGTGGGGTCGCCTGCACGTACACTAGCCTCCCAAATCACCACGGGTCACACAGAATGACTGCAGCTAACCAGCTGCGCTATGGCTGAAGTGTTAAAAATAAAGCTCACGTATTGAGTACAGATTCCTGGTGCCTTAATAGTGATTTGTGTAGGGATTTATCAGATTTCCAATCCCCTGTTCAATACCTTGCCTTGTGCTGGCCTGCTGGGTGTAGCCATATAGCATGCTAAATATGATTGTGTGTGTGTGTGTGTTGTGGAATGTCAGCTGTGGAATGACCATATCTGTGTGTGAGTATTCATCAGATTTCCAATTCCTAGTCCAATACCCAGCGATGGCCTCCTAACCTCCCAAGTGTAATATCCTTCCAGTTCAGAGGGAAGGGGGTGGCGGTGCGTTGGCCAGGAAATCATATCGCACCAGAATGAAAATAAAAAAAGAGTTTCTCATTGAGCATCGATTTTATGTTCGGTGTGCTTTTACAACCGCGGCCAGACGGGTTCGCTGTTAATCATCACAGTAATAGTTTGTAGTCGACGTTAATCATCACAGTAATAGTTTGTACAGTCAACAGTTAGATGTTCATTTCATGCTTGGTGTGCCCGGCGAAGTGAACTTGATGAGGCGGCGGCGGTGTGCCTGTGTCTTTGGGATGAGCAGGTGGAGGTGAAGGTGCAGTCCGTGCTGCTCTGGAGATGGAGGTGTGTGGAGGTAGGCAGGGGACAGCCGGACAGATCGACTGTGGATGTTCCAGAGCAGCCAGGTGACTCACCATGGATTTGCATATCAAATGAAGCTCCGCACTCCCAGCTGCATGTTTGTCACCAGTGTGTGTGTGTGCGGTCTCGTGACTTCAGCCAATGACCTCACCTTTTTAAATGCCCACGTGTAGGCTGCTTGGGCCTAAAGACCCCCTCTTTGGGCCTTAGCCGTTCGCCTCAGGTAGATTTTTATAAGGAAGGCAGAGTGTTCCCACATCAAGACTAATCAAAATCACATGCAGCCACGGCAGGGAAAAAGAAGGAACAGAAAAAGGGAGGGGGAAAAGGAGAAAGACGGGGGGGGGGGGCATTCTGAAGTGAGCATGCACGATGCACGACTACCCCGCTGTGTTGGGCGGCAGGCCGCTCTCACAGGTGGGGCTGACTCAGCCCTGCTGGCCACGGGGAGGGCAAGGGGTGGGGGTGCGTTGCGGACCTCGGCTCGGTCAGCGCTCCTCTGCTCCCCCTCCTCTCTCCTGAAGGCCTGTCCGCAGGTCCCTGTGGCTCACTCTGCCCACCGAGTGGAGTCGGCATGTCATGTGTGCTGCTGTGAGCCAGTCCCACTGGAACAGAACGCAAGTAAAGTTACTTCTCCACCGTGCTGTCTGGGCCGGGGGGACCAGGAACCCCCTGACCTCAGCACAAGTAGCCCAGTCTACTTCAGGGGCTTTACAGGGCCTTAATCGTGTGTGTGTGTGTGTGTGTGTGTGTGGTAATGTTTTCTTTGTCTGATGTCATGTTGTCATTGTGTGTGTGTGTGTGTGTGTGTGTGTGTCTTTTAATGTATGTGTTTAAATATTGAATGTTTGAATTGTTCCCGTTCAATATTTAGATGAGTGCAATAGCTCTCTGTATTCTGGTACGCATATACATGAACTTGTGTGTTTTTGCATGTGAAACTTGCATGCATGCAAATATGTCTGCCATGGTGTGTGTGTGTGTCTTATATGTGGGAATAGGAGTTTTGTGGGAGTGTGTGACTGCCTGTCTGTCTTTAGCTCCAGGCTGTTCAATTTCCTCTCTCTCCCGCGTTCTCATTTCTGACTGCCTTCCCCCAGTGCGGGGAATCCAGCTGAAGTCCGCTAATATGGCTCTGTCCAGGGGGCACAGGTGGCGCGCATTAGACAAACATGCTCCGTGCTTAATATGGACAAGGCGTCCACTCATCTTAACAGCCAACCTTTTAACTTGTCCTAGAGGACACTCACCTTTGTTTTGTGTAAAGTTATTCTGCTCTCTGTCTCTCTCTGTCTCCTTGTGTGGATTCTGTGTTCTTGTATCTTGGTCTCCTTGTCACACTGTATGTCTCTCTCTCCCAACCCCCTGTGTTTCTCTGATGTGTTCATTAGAATTCCACTTTCACAATTGTCTTGTTTTTCCCCCTGTGTTTACCATGCTCATCTCTCTAGCACCCGTGTGTGTGTGTGTGTGTGTGTGTGTGTGTGTGTGTGTGTGTGTGTGTGTGTGAGTGAGAGAAACGTCAGAGAGACTGCGTGAGGCCACATCTTTATCGCCCTGGTTATTGAGAGCGCACGCCTCCTGGAGTGTATGTGTTTGCTCGGCATCTTTGCTTTGCTGTGTTTTGGCACTGCTGAGTTTTGCACACACAATTTAAGCGAGAGTTTAAGTGGAGTAATACCCACTTATGCTTTGAAGGTCTGTGTGTGTGCGTGTAAGAGGGAGAGAGGGGAAGTGAAACTAAGAGGCAGAGAGTCTGTAGGCCATAAGCATATAGATACAGCTGAGGTTGAGGCCTGGGCATCCTCAGAGCCCGGGGAAGAATTCTGGTATTTAGCTTTTGTGTGTGTGTGTGTGTGTGTGTGTGCGCGTGTACACCTTGGGCTGAGTATGGTGTTGACACAGCAGGTGTTGATTTGGCTCAACAGAAGCCCTTTGTTTGTCTCGCTGCGTGAAAAGGGCACGCATGCCTGGCCCTCTGAAGGCCGTGGCGGAGATAAGAGAGGGGCCGCACGATTGCTCCGTCTCCTGCATAAAGGCCAGAGAATTCGCTTAGAGACGTCTGACCTTTTCCGACCCCGGCCTCATGTCTGAAGATTCCCCACCACTACCTCCGACCATCACGTTTTGCTCGAGTAGCTAACCAACCAAACCCTTTCCTCAGCTTGTTTTCTTTATCTCCACTATTATGGTTGACTTAATAATAGTTCTTTAAGTATTACTATTGCAGTATATGCAGTTACCAAACAAAACCCTAAGCCACAATGGGTTTTTGTTCTTTGTGGTACCCAGATTGTTAAATTCGTACTTTTCTAAACCGCAATACTGACACTTCCTCATTTCCTTCTTTGACTTTCTCTCTTTTGTTACCGATAGGTCATCCTCTACTCTGGCGACCGGGCATATGAGAACTACTACGCTCCTCTGAAGGACCGTGTCCACTTCAACTCCATGGACCCCAAAAACGGCGATGCCTCCATCAACCTGCTGTCACTCAAGTCGGCCGACACAGGCACATACCAGTGCAAGGTGAAGAAGGTGCCAGGCATCCGCAGCCGGAAAGTGATACTGCGAGTGATGGGTGAGTTTGGATGTTGGAGCCTCTGAAGAGACTGATTGGTGTAGGGCGGAGGCCAGTGGTCAGGGAGAGCCAGTGGTCTGGGATCTTTCTAATGCACAGGGAATGAATGAACCCTTTGTTTGTATCGGAGGGAAGTTGTCTTGCACTGTGGACAGTGGTCATTTTCATAAACCACAGAAAACTTCCTCATACATTACCCATACAAAAAATCATCAATCATCCAAGAAAATGTGGTTAAGGAATCAGACCGAGTTGTCCTCAATCTTGTCATGGTCTAACCTAATCTGACAACAGAGGATGTCCTGAAACTGCAGTGACCACCACACTGATATGAGTGTCGGCCATATCACTGTAACTACACACGTCAGGCCCCGCGATCTCTAGGACATGGTTGCTCTTTTTCTCCCCACAATTGCACATTCCCATCTGAACACCAGAAGCCAGCACATTCCGAGTAAGAATTGTTGTGGCTAGAGAGAATAGTGGTCGCAACATTGCAATTTGGAAGCTTCTTCAAATTAATTTCGATGTTACGGTCGCATTAAGGACCGATAATTGCCCGCTGTTCCCACTAGTCTCCCCAGTTATTTCCCATCTGCTTCTCAGCTCCAGGGCAACATGTATTTTTAGAGATATATTTGGTGACAAAATCCATCCAAAAATCTATTTTTTAAATGTGTGATAGGCCATTGTAGTTTTTCCAAGGCTAGTCTGCTGGCTGTTGGGTAGTTATGATTAAGTCATCATGCCTGAAAAGAAGCCCATGTTCTTCCAAAAATCAACATTTCCTTTGTGTGTGTGTGTGTGTGTGTGTGTTTGAAATCAACGTCATGAACGTAACTCTTCTTTGACCTAAAACCTGCATTCTGAGTTCGAGAGCCTGCCAGAAAAGTATGGTCCTCAAACATAAGTTTTGAATCTGCTTACCCTGCGCACAGCCTGATTGTAGGTGCTAATGAGGGATTGTCATTGAGCGTCTGGGTTTTCCTTTAGTATTCTCTGTTGTCAGCTCAAATCGGAGGATTTCTCTGTGAAAACAGTGCAGTCTCTTAGAAGTCAGTCTTCATTTGCTAATCAACATAATCCCCAGATCAAACGCTTTCATTTAAGACATGCTTCATGTAAATAAGAGGCAGGAGATTAAATGTTTGGCTCCGTTGCTTACTCAGAAGCAGTTAGGCAGGGATTCATTTCTAATACTTTTTTTCCCCCCTACACAAACAAAAGCATCCTCACCTGGCCCAAAAAGTCCCTGTCAAAATGATTTCTGTGGAATAGTACAGAAGAGAAATTGCAAGTACACACCCGCACACTGCTTTTTTTTAATTAGCTGTCAGACCTGTGTGCCACCATGGACCATTTCCTGAAACTGGGCTCTCATATGAGCATAACTCGCCTTTGCATACAGAGACAATACAGAAACAGGGCGACTGGTATCTGTTTGCTGACGCAGGAAAAGGAGTGACGCTGGCCAGCGAAACAAACGCGCTCCTGAAAGTACAGTATGTGTGCTCAACTAAGTAAGCAATGGTAGGCGTTTCCCAAGAGATCAGATACAGTGTTCTCAAATAGCGTGTGTGTGTGTGTCCTCTGTACACTTCACTGCAGTATTGAGAGTGCTATGTGTGGCTTTGTCTTTGAGGTAAGATACAGGGCTTTGAGTTCTCACTGCCATGACATTTGAAAGTCTGGATGTCAATCCTCCAAAATCCTGTCCTACATATCCACTTAAGTGTCCGTTACTACTGTGTGTGTGTGTGTGTGTGTGTGTGTGAATGTGAAAAGCGTGCGTGCCTGCTATACTGTATGTGAATGGTGTACGGACTGGTTAGCCACTCATCCTGAATAATTGGAGGCATTATCCTTCAGTCCCGTCTCCAGCCTGAAGGGTTGACACTGAATTAAGTGTTATTTATTGCCGCCCTCACCGGCCCCGCCGTGCCATAGGGAGTCGTTTTCCAGGGGTCAGATTTAATTGTCGCGTGTAATCTGGCCGTGGGATAGGTGCTATCAATTATGAAGCATATTTCAGCAGCTTAATGAAGAGTGAGTGTGTGTGTGAGAGAGAGGGGGGGGGGGGGGGGGAGTGATGTCAAGGAGGACGAGATGAAGGGGGGAGGAGGGAGAGGAGAGTAGACGAGGAGACGAGATGGGAAAAGCGATAACCATGGAGAGAGTCTGTGTGAAGGAGATGCAGACAGATGGGGAGAGAGGGAGACAGACAGAGGCTGGGATAGAAGAGGTGGAAACAAGAGCACCTCAAACAGGCTCTGTTACATGGAGAGGATCCAGTGAAACCACTTCATGCACAACACCCAGCGGTCAGCAGAATTATGATACGTGATACACACTGTAGATGAGGGCTAGAATAGAGTTCAGATTCAAAGCAAAAAGGGAAATAAAAACACTCTCGACTCTGAGGTTGAACTGAGGCAGCAGTGGTGATGGCTTTGCATGGGTCATTGGAACCAGTGAACTCACTGCACTTTTGCCATTTTTTCCTTTCGCTGTCTGGACAGCCCAGCAGCAGTGTGACGAATATGTAAAATCCAGACTCCAGCCTGAATTTCTTTTTTCTTTTTCTTTTTTTTTTGTTCTCTTGCGGCACAGCAGCCCCTGTCGCTGGATCAGCCTCTGGTCCAACAGTCTGGCATGGGTCCATGCCAGATTAGGGCTCGAGCTGATCTGGAGTCAGCTGTTATTGAGACAGGAGATGGGCAGGGATGGGTAGCTAGGTTTGTTCTGAGGTCAGAGATGGCTGCTGTTCAAGTGAGTGTGTTATGTGTTTGACTTTTAAGTATCTGCACTGTGTGGTGCTGTTAAAGTGAGTGTGTGTGTGATGTGAATATATGCATGTGTATGTAAGGTGTGTTTTGCTCTTAAAGTGGTGTGTGTGTGTATGTGTGTGTGTGTGTGTGTGTGTGTGCGCGCGTGTGTGTGCGCTGC